>NW_027294936.1:0-914 GCF_016086655.4 Lepeophtheirus salmonis | reverse complement strand
ACTCATTTTTATTTATGTCTGAAGTATGGCTCCTACTAAAAATATTTGATTTTGTTCCAGTTCCCGGTTCCTTAAACAAATTTTTAAGCTTCTGATAGACTGTAAAACTTTTTATATCGTATTCCACTAAATCCGTCCACTGAAGAATGGCATTTGGACCAAGAATTGTATATACCCACTTTACGCCCACGTGCAACTGCATAATGTCCACCTGATTTAGTTTTACCCATAGCGCTACGTATCACAGATAATACCTATAATAATCAAATATGCTTAGGAAATGAAATTAAAATCAATTAACGATTATTTACATAAAGCAATACCCCTTCTAAAATTAAGGATAAAGCAACAATATCTTTTGCTTTAAAGGTTTTAATTTAGCCTTATTAATACCCAAAAATTAACATATCAGTATTTAATTAAAATTTATATATGCCAATTGTATTTGTGATTTTGGAACTCAATAATATGCATTTCTCATTTTGGTGACGATAACGTTCGAGCCTCACTCAACTTAATATAACCTAATCTTTGGGACACTGAAGCTTCCGTGGATTAATATATGAATTCAACAGATGAAGTTCACTTCTGGGAATCCGATTTTAATACAGGCCCAATCAAGTGAATTTCTATCAACAATCAGCTCAATAGAACTGGGGTGACAAATGGTTGGTAAGTTGAACTCAAGTACTATATATATTAAATTATAATTATATTTATGTATCTTTTTTAATTAATTAATTCATGCTGCAAGAATACCTTGTCCCGAATATCGACTAAATGTCTTAATAGATGAAGCACCTTTGTCAATCTTCAACTCTACCCTTGAGTTAATATCCAACTCAATCCCTTGTAGGGGTATTAATAAACAATTTATTTTTCAAGAGACAAATTCATCTGGGGATATAACTTTA
>NW_027294935.1:0-480 GCF_016086655.4 Lepeophtheirus salmonis | reverse complement strand
TTACGAAAGTACAACTTTAGAGCCTGAACTCCTCATTCAATTACAGTTGAATGATTTTGTTAGTAAACTTGACTCTGTCTAACGAAAAATCAGAACTTCTTGCTTCAAGACTAAAGGAAACAATTTACTCAAACACAATGTTCATGTTATATATTACATCCATGCCTCACACATATGTGATATTTTGCCCGAAAACATATGTTCTATGATATCCATAACTTTTCCTCATGGAGTAAACCATTCTCGAGAATTGAAGGAAAATATATTGAGACATCATACTTCCTTCTTGGATAAATATTATCTAAAGTCTCAGGAAAAAGGTTTTACTCGGCAAAGCTAAAGTGTTGTTTCTCACTTTAAACAAACAATATAAGCTTGAGTTTAAATTTTGAAATAGTTTATTTTTGTAGAGTTTTATTGAAAATGGCATAATCTACCTATTTACATTATGCATACGTTCATGTATTGCTTGATTAAATC
>NW_027294934.1:0-893 GCF_016086655.4 Lepeophtheirus salmonis | reverse complement strand
TAGTGATGAAAGAGCACCCAAAAAGACCCGTCCCAACTCCTGTGAAGCCTTCTCCTAAAAAGAACTAAATACAAGTAATATAGTTTTGAATCAAGTCAAAAATGGCTCATAAATCAAAGGTTTACTTTCATAACATTGGACAACGAAAATGATCGGAGAATGCACATCCTTTTTTAAAGACTCTACTCCTAGAGGACCCATCGATCGAAGTGTTTGAATGCCATCCCACTTAATATGTTTTGTAAATTTGTCCCTCCACATAAGCTTACGGAATTGAGAAAAAATCTGATACGCTCCAATTGCTGATATATATTGATTTCTATCCGATTGCTCCTTCGAGACTTCTCCCATTTGATTTTGAACAACACTCTGGTGGGTGATGAGTGATGACGTTTAATAATGACGTAAATTATTTCATAATATTGCCCAAATGAATACTTGCTCAAATGAATGTTGCTAAGATGACCCTCGCTGAAATAAATGTTGCTCAAATGAATGCAGGCCTGGCCTAAGACCTTTCTAATTTTTATTGATCCGATCAAATTTGGTCATTTAAGTATGGTCTGGATCGGTGTCCTTTAAAATTCGATGTGAAACGATATGACAGATTAATTGCTGATAAGGTCAAGTCTATATCAAAATTTAGATTATGAGTTAAATGACAACATATTAAGTTTAAAGATTTTGATATGTGTACAGTGTGGTCCATATAAATTTGGAAAAACATTAAAGGCTTACAACGAACGAATTATATGGCGTAGAACCATAATTTTTTTATTATTTGAAATCTACATTTAATTATTCACAGGCTTGTGAATGGAACACAAAATTGAACGGGGTTCCATGGAACGCTGAACGGAACGGATTTTTTTTTAACGATGTACGCTGAATGT
>NW_027294933.1:0-503 GCF_016086655.4 Lepeophtheirus salmonis | reverse complement strand
CTACAAAACACCTTCAACATCGTCAACACTTGAATGGGATATAAATTGGACAAAGAAATGGAATGGATATAAATCGATAAATGAGCCATCCTAATCCTTGTCTGAGCAACAGCCCAAACCCGAAACAACAACTGAAAAGAAATCCAAGAATTGGGTGAATAGAAAGGAAGGGGAAATGTAGACATCGAATCAAAGACATGCAAAGTCCCTGCCATTAATTTTGATACTCAACTCTATGAACTACAATCAATACCCAGTGATGACTTTGGGGAGAGCTCGCATCCACCACCCACAGTTCCTTCTTTGAATTTATTGAAAGTCAACTCTGCTTCATCCTCTACTCTAAGAAAACTATTCTATTAATAAGAGTCCGTCAGTTTCCAGGATGTATATAACGCAGAAATCACTCATTCCTATCACATTTATATCAATATATAAGTTGGACTTCGTGATATACGGTCTATACGGATAATTATATAAGCTAGACACTTCAAGCTTACCCT
>NW_027294932.1:0-2519 GCF_016086655.4 Lepeophtheirus salmonis | reverse complement strand
TTGAAAATTGCAATTAAAAAAAAAAAGTCAATATTACTTTTATATTTTTTCTTTTTTTCTAAAAAAATCCAAATTTCATGACGTTATTTCATTTGGTTGAATTGTTAGAGTTTTAGAGTAACAATTATCTTTTTTATATTAAAAATAATTCCTACACTTATCTGTATGTTTAGAGTGGTTTTTATATTGATAATATAAAAAAATGATGCTCTATTATCTTAATAATTATTTATTTTGCTTTGTTTGGTATATATTTTATTAATTTACAACTGTATTAATATAAGATAATTTATATCATAAAAGTAATATTTTCTACTCTATCAAGCATTATTAAACAATTTGCATATTAAGTAAATGGTTATACTTTTTTCTGAGTAATATGTCTAATATACTAAAGTATCCGAGAGATATTTTTTTTGGAGTCTGGAATACATCTTTCGATGCTCTTAAACAGCTATAATAAGAATTTAAGCTGAAATTCGTCAATTGTTAACAAGCATCTATATTATTTAATATGTGCCACACTTCGTTCCGCTTGGTCATTGATAACTTGAAGAGCATCAATTATCTGAAGGGATTTCTTATAATCATCGTTACTTGCCCACAATTTTTGATCAATTTTTCAAAACTAGTCTGGGAATTTCTGTATCTCAATAATTTTTTGGTTTTTTTTTGTAACAAAGTCTTTTAAATTCTTATAGATAATTATTCTATTCCGTAGAATTTTGGCCTTGTTTTTCCATATTTTTTGCTCCGAATAATATTTATTTTTTCGTTGCCAAACTCACTTGAGTATCAAATTGAGCCAAATCAACAAACTCTTCAGATAAATATCATAAATGGTTTGAAAATTTTTGTGATACCGTTTTTGAAATTAGAATATTGATTCTGGAATAATCATTTAGGGATTTCCTCAAATTCAAATAATTAAATAGAGCATCTGAGACTGTAGGTGCAGAGATTCATGCTTTCAAATATATTCGTCCAATAAAGATAAATATCCCACAATCCTTGTTCCTCTTGTGGCTAATTTAAATTGTGAATAAATAACCAACATTTAAACAAATATTATTGTTAATTCAAAAGTGCATTGTAATTACCTTTGAAGACTCTGTTGAAGATGATCGTTCACAAAATTGATAATTTTTTTTCTCGTATATCTTCAGTGTGTACAATTGCCTTTTCACCCTTTACAGTTCCACGCTCGTAATTAGTTTTGTCTATCATTTGCCACATTTTTGGGAATCTTTAGAAGAGCAGAAGTGATACTTCCCATGCATGCAAATTATTAATTTTATCAATCGCACGCAATTAGTTATATATGTATTATTTCAACTTCAACTATCTTGTATTGTAATTCATATTATAAATATTTTCCTCTCAGAATGAGAGTAATATATCTTAGAGTAAACTACGCCAGCTTAAAAAAATTATAAAAAATAAAAAACTGTACTGTGAATTGTTTTCACGATAATCGAGGAAGAAGTAAATTTTTTTGAAAAAAATGGTAATTTTTAAAACTTTGAAGCCGTTGACCTACCTCTAAATATTTTTCAATTTCGATGAAACTTTCCTGACTGTATTTTTGTATCAATAGGAACGGATTTTGATCCGGTGACCGCGACATTTCAACAAAATGAAAAATAAGAAACACCATTAATTGGAAGAGTTAAAGAAAACAGCACAGGCCAATCCACTCAAGTCCATGAGGGTCCATGCAAGAAATATCGTGGTTTCACACCAGAATGCACAAACAGATATGAAAAAGTGGGATAAAAGGCCTTGTGAGGGTGGAGAGGCCGCTTTTGACACAAGTAATAAATAAAAAACCCTCTCCTTCGTACCAAGACTCTTTTGGCTTTTGGCCCCCTATATCCATGATGCCAATCCCTTCGACTATACATTTTGTGTGCGAGTCGAAGGGAGAGATTGCAGTGTCCAAACATTGAGTCCTTTAAAGCCACTGCCAGCTAGCACTGGCACACCATGTCAGAGGCATACATCTGCAGTATGTGACTCGCCTTTGGCCACCGCCAGGAAGCCATCATTGCCGCATAAGAGTGGCTAAATTAATGAGCTTAGACACATATCTATTTATGGTATTAATTTTGTTGAAATTATATTGTTAATTAATAAATGATATCTTGTTGATGTTTAAAATTCAAAGTGTTCAGATTTTAAAGGACAACTCGGTACATACTATATTGATACTAACATGTAGACATTAATCAGAAAAGTATTAGCATAAACTGTAGTATAAACTTATGTCTTAAATAAGTTGTATTATGAGGAAAATTAGATCAAGCAAGCGGTCTACTTAAAGCCTACAACTATACTAGTGTTTCGCTTTGGTCTGAAAATCCGTTGGGATTGTCATTGGACCGAACTAATTCGCTCCTGTACAGAAGTTCGGTCTGGATCGGAGTTTTTCATTTTATATTGACAAATTAGATAAAATGTATATGTCATGCGGAAAAATTTCCTTGAGGCAAAATAACCACGAGCAAAATTACCTGCAG
>NW_027294931.1:0-514 GCF_016086655.4 Lepeophtheirus salmonis | reverse complement strand
ATAAAGTACTTAGAGGAAGAAAAATGTTGAGTGTAAACCCAAGAGCACCATCTCCACTGTCATGCATGGCTGGTACAAACATTTTGAGACATACGTATATATTTTTTTTGATAATACGCATACAAAATGCAATAGTGAAACTATTCTCTTCGATAAATTTTTGAATGAAAATAAAGATGAAACTGTTTTTGTCAAAGGTTAAAGATAAATATGAATAAAGTAAAAATATAAGTATGGCCCTCCCTTATCTCCTCTTGCACACTATATTTTCCTTTAAGGTATGTATTGTAGTGTCCTTTTCTAGCAATCGTGGAAAAGGCTACTACAAAGTTTACTTATATTTTTTAGTTTGGATTAATATAAGATCAATATTTGATAAGCACTCCTTCTCAGGATACAATTTAGTGGGAGTCAAATGAGAACACCGCTGTGATCAATGGGATAACTATTAGGCCTACCTTAAGTTGTTGTTTTGGAGTTTAGGGTTGATAATAAGAATCACGTAGTACGTTTG
>NW_027294930.1:0-486 GCF_016086655.4 Lepeophtheirus salmonis | reverse complement strand
ATACCATGTCAGGTGGTGGAGTGGAGAGGCTGTATCCTTCTTTTAATATAATTTTTTTCGTCATTCGGGGAAATTATGCAGGAGACCAAAGAATTTAATATTTGATTTTTCTTTTTCCAACTTTTTTTTTGAATAGCTATTGATTTTTGAATTTTTTCCAAAAAATTCAATATTTTAACATAATGTTTAAACTTTTTCTAAATAGCTTTTGATTTTTTAAATCATTTTGCAAAAAAATTGAATCTTCTTAGAAAAAATATGGATTTTTGAAATATTTTCCGAAAAAAATAGGACAAAAAAATTCAAATATTAAACTTTTGCTCTAGTTGAATTATATTTCGAAAATAACAACCCAACTTAAAAAGGAAAATGAAGCATCAGGCCTTTTCAGTTAGAACTTTTACTTTCATCTATTAATCAATAAAAGCTTTTCTCATTATAATTAACAGATGGTTTTTAGTGAGTCTGAGATCACATAAAGCCACA
>NW_027294929.1:0-737 GCF_016086655.4 Lepeophtheirus salmonis | reverse complement strand
TTTGATTTTTGGATTTAAAAAAAAATCCAGAAACCAAGCCCCCCTCCCCCTAATATAATCCTGAGGACGCTCTTGACAAGACGTACCACCAAATTACCCTACATTTTTCTACAATCATAATCAGCATACATTACGTCATAAATGTATTTGTTTATCAATGACGTAAATAAATCAATTGACTGTAATATTTAAAAAAGCCTGTGCATATAATTTCAGTTGATACTTGAATTTTCAATGAGAGGGTCGAGTGAGGAGATTAACTGTTTTGATATTTACTATTCACAATATGTACTAGATACATACAAGACAACAAACTTCCTAAAATTTATTTGCTGCTTTTTCCTGTTCACAAATTCCTAAATCTTCTAAATATATCTCCAGTACGACGAGGAAACATCATAGATCCACTCTAAAACTAAATACGTCTGCTAGGGTATTAAGGGAAAATGAAGCCATTATTCAAATATAGCAAGCTTTCATTCATAAGGACTGTATCATTGATTTGAAAGAATTCTGACCAAATTGTCAAAAAGCGCTTCCAAATAACGTCCATAAAAAATAGAATTGAAAACTTTCTTCCATCTTACTACTTGTTATAACTTTTTCTAGTACTGATTGAAATCGAGATCATTGTAGATGTTGAGAAGGAAATGTTGTTCGTTCTATATGATCAGCATTTTCAAAATATGCTTATCCAAGAGATGACCTATTTTACATCCCGGACCAATAAAACGATC
>NW_027294928.1:0-339 GCF_016086655.4 Lepeophtheirus salmonis | reverse complement strand
AAAAGTCTTTGCAATGTCCAAGAGGTGGGACTACTGGCGTATATCGAGGTTTTTTTAATATTAACATCTCTTGGAATAACACACACCAACTTTCAGTCAAATTTGTCTATTTCTAATAGTGTAATGTTCTACGAACACCACCCACAGACGGAAGCAACGGACCGTAGAAAGTCAATAAGAACACCTTTGGATTGGGGATACAATCATACACTAAAACATATATTCTGTAAGGGATTACATTTAAAAGGATGTACATACTTTGACTATTAAAATATACTAACTCGTAAAAACACAAGGTACCTTACTATCTATTTAAAACAAATCCCTACGTCATGATCT
>NW_027294927.1:0-3618 GCF_016086655.4 Lepeophtheirus salmonis | reverse complement strand
GGTATAATTTACACTCCAGTACTAAAGTACTTCAAGTCTTAATAATGAATATTTATACGATTGATAAGGTTTTTCTTTTTTTCCCCTTTTTTCACAAAAAAAACACAACTAAAGAAGAAGAACACTGAACAGTTTAACTGGACTCCGTGGCATATATTTCTATAAACATTAAAAAGAAACCCCGTAATAAGTGTCTCTATCTACATGTCTTCGTCAGCTCCTGGAGACATCAAGAAAAGCCAGTCCCTCTCCTTCACTGTTTCTCTGTAGCCTTCTTTAACCCTTTCCTCAAACATGGGAAATTAATTATTAAATAAAATGTTAAATGATGTTATTATAAAAATGCAGCTTTCCTTAATGTATTTATTTTTATTTGTACACACTACATAAAGATAAATTAGACAACACATTCATGTTGAGAAAATAATTGTTGTGCCTTTGTAATAGAGATAACACGGATCTTGGATCTATATATAAAGTACCCGGTTACGGTATGAGTAAACAAGTTTTATGAAATCGAGAACAAAGCCGGCTGTAGATATTATAACTTTTACAGAATATTAAGGAATTTTCGGAACTCAAAAAGCTTATAGAATTGCTTAGTACTTAATTCTAGTTTAAAAATATATATTATTCATATCGACTTATTTATCTAGATTAATGATTGGATCGACATATTCATAAGCATTTGCATTATACAGTTTTTTTACAAGGCTTTACCAATGCATATAGTTACCTTTCTCGTGTAATTCAACCTTTCTCCCGAAAATAGTCAGAAACAAACTTCTATAACTAATAGTAAAAATATTGGGTTAATAATTGCTTTGCCATCAGTAATCATTGAAAATGTATCTTTAATCTCATTCCTACTTTATTTACGTCCAAGCTTTGGGTAAAATGCATATAATATTTGAAATAAGTATCTGCCTAATTTTGGTTTATTATATGGATCTCGAAGTTCGGGTACGTGAAATTTACTCTAATATCAATTTTTAAAGATCCAAACCTACCAAGATCCGAATAAATGTGGATCTTTCCTGTCTTTATTTTGTAGGTTTAAGCAAAATACTTTATAAATAAAAATGGGAGTTGAATAATTCAAATCTATACCTCACTTATTTATAGAATACTTTCCTTCTAGGTTACTTTTGGTGTTATCAATGCATTAAGATAGATTAAACTAATCAATAATTTTTACACAATATAATGTTATATTGCATATTTATCGATTATTGTCTCTAATAATTATTAGTCATAAGAACATTAACTTAAGAAAAAAGTTGTTATGTTTAGTACTAAAAAAAATACCCTTTTAAGCCCAAGATCATTACTCAATACAATATGTTGTAAAAAATATACCTTCATTTGTCTATTCTAAACTCTTAAAAAAGTTTTTTAATGCTTTTTTTATCACTTCTTTGTGTTAATGGTAATATTATAGGGGAAAGGAAGTATATTATGTACTTCTTTGTTAAAAGTAAATGTGTTTATAATTTTCAACACAGAAATAAAAATAAAATGTTGAAAGCTTATACAATATACATACATATGTTAGGGTGATCATATTTTGTTTTTCAAAAGGGTGGAGATCTGGGCCGTGTCATATCAGGGATTAGAGATTTTCAGTCAGAGCAGTGCAACAAAAAGTATATAAATTACTGTTGATAGTTTTGTAGTTAGCTTTACGAAAGTGGTCTGAAAAGTTTCCGAGATCACAAAGATATAGTACATTTTTTCTTAATCTTTTTTCTCCATTTATTAACATAGCCTCCTTGTAAATCCACATACCTCCCAGCGATGCTTCCATACTTAAAGGCAGCTCGAATCACAGTTTTGTCCATTTTCACAAAAAAAAAAAAAAAAAAGACTCACATCAACTCACTCCAATGACTGTAACATAACAACTGCGCATCCATAATGGCTGAAACTTTGATGAGTAAATCGCCAAAAAATGCTGGATGGATGTGATAAAGAGTTATTTTAGGGGGAAGTTATGCACAGAGTACCTTTTTAGTATTTATTATAAAATTACCACTAGAAACACAGTTTATTTTTCACATATCTTCCCATCTATTGTTGGGAATCCTTTGTTGATCCCTGTCATGAAAGACACCCGTATTTTTTATGAATACTATCAAGCTAGATCTTACAATGCAAAATACATGGCTAACCCTGAGGACATTGCACTTTGGAAATTTTTGGCTCAATCCTGTACGCTTTTGGATTTCTTTTTTCAACAAAATATATGTATTTTAAAACCAAAAATTAATATTAATTAAACTGATTAAAACTTAACAAAATTATCAATTAAATTTTGATACTAAATATATCATTGATATTCGAGACATGGAGATCAATGAAAAAAATAAGATTTTTTTATTCGTATACGTATAAGGTCTTAAGTAATAAGTCACCATTGTCTGTTATTTCCAAATTTTATCAAAATATTGAGCTGTCTTTCTGAAAGTTCTTCTAAATATATTGAATAAGAATCTATTGGCATGTGGTCCAGTTAATTTATTTTTAATTTTGCTAATAATTACTTCTACTATGAAAGCATTTGGATAATTGGCTTCACGTAATACTGGTTACTTCTGTCATCCGGGGTTTCAATCTTTGATCTAATTATAAAATACTGAATGGGACATTTACATAGCACAGCAAGCGTAACTAAGTTTCGATATCATTTTGGAAGAGTAAATTCTTACTTTTCTTCAATGCACGATCTGATAGTGAAAGAGACGATGTATAGATAGTATTTTTATGTGAAAGGTGAATTTGCAATAGGGAAATAGATAAAAGTTGTTTTCACTGGAGTTTTTCATTATCATTAGAGTAGGCTTTAAGGGGCAAAATTTTATTATACTTTTTTAGATTCCAGATATCCAATTCAGACATGCTATGACAAAAAATGTGTTTGCATCATAAAGCTTAACAAACCATTTATGCAACTGCGTCCATATTTTTTTACTCAGATCCAGTATTATCTATATTTTAGTTAATATAAGGCTAAATACCCTTTTTGGTTTCTAGAGAAGAAATCCAAAATTTAAATCCGTAACTATTTACAAAATTTAATTTTTGAAAAAATTCAAAAAATTAAATTTCAAATATTAAAACTTTTGCTTTATTGCATACTAACCCCTAAAACAAATGTTTCCTTTAAAAAACAAGTATTTAGTTAGGTTGGAGGCTAAAGCCCTCCAGTCCCCCTGTGGATGCCCCTAGGAATGGCTTGGGCCGCGAATGGAATCATAGGGAAGCAGATTAGGTCTTAATATTAATCATGTACATGATGTGCATGATGAAAATAATACCAGTTATCAAGATTATAGGAGATTGGGATTATACAGAAATAAAGCTTGTATAGATATTGTCTAATAACAATGATCTTGTTTGTATTTTTAATATCCTTCTATATTTATGCATTTTATCATTTTATCAATCTTTTTCCAATTACTGAAATACTGGAAACTTTGTTCATTGATATCTATCTCAAAATTTAGTTCTAAAGTGCTACTTTTTCCAAATTTATGCTCTAAAATTGGATTAAAGCATTTCAGAATATGTTTTAAAGTATTTTACAGGGTGTCCACGATAAATCGGAACTATCTTAAA
>NW_027294926.1:0-377 GCF_016086655.4 Lepeophtheirus salmonis | reverse complement strand
TAAATTGATTTATGTTGCGTTCCCAAACTACATTCTTGCTCTTGATAGCAAATATTACATCCTTTAAAATTAGATTTTTAATGACTTTATCTTGTTTACAATGTAAAAAATGTACAGAATACAGGATCATTTTGAATATTTTATTTATTTTTCCGATAGAAAATTTATTAAAATATGAAATGCAAGGTTATGTTGTATAAATTTACAATACTATTCCGAAGTTGAATTTATTTAAGTTGTTTATATGATTATATGAATAGTAAAAGGGCTTTCTGGTTTACAGCTCTAATATTTTTCTTATTAGAGGGAACACAAACTATATTTCTTTTAGTCCTTTGAAATTTAGAAACTTCAGTTGAATACATTTCTTCATGGAG
>NW_027294925.1:0-455 GCF_016086655.4 Lepeophtheirus salmonis | reverse complement strand
AAAATGCATTATTTAATTACTTAATTAAGCCACGATATCCACTAGCTTTATGGAATATGAATATACGAAAAGAAGAAGGTTTGCTTACAACAAATAACTCTGTAGAATCTTGGCATAGGGTTTTCCAGTTAGTATACATATTTACAAGTTACAATACTAATATGCCACGATATACATATATTCATGTAAAAATAAATCACATCAGACATTACTGATTAATATTAATTAATGCGCCTTTTCATAATATTTTGATATCAGCCCCTGTCTAATTTACATAACTCTGATCTCGATTCAATGGACTATAATAAACAAGAAATTATTCCCCGTTTCAAGAAGGAAATGGAAACCTAATTAAGTCTCAAAGCTTTCATAGATAGGAGCGAGTACAAATCTGGTACTCATATATATATATACGATATGGATCGTAGCTTTTTTAAAGACTATGTAGATGGGAA
>NW_027294924.1:0-1748 GCF_016086655.4 Lepeophtheirus salmonis | reverse complement strand
TTTTAAGGGGAAAAAATCATTTTTATACATCTCGGGGTGTATAATATCCCTGTTCCTAAACAAAGTTCTAAAAAGGACATATTTGTTAATGGGATAAATTGCTCTCACTAAATGTATTTTTTCATAGGCCTCATAGGGCGTACAGAGAAACAAAAATCTAAAACACAATATATAAAATGTATTAATAGACATTTCATAAGTTAAATATTGATTACTCTGTATCAAAGTTGCTGTGAGTCATGAGTGAATATAATTATAAAAACAATGCACATTATAACTTTCCAACCTTAACAACTCCTATAAATAAACAGGTTCTGTAATTTAAAATGCATAATGCTTGTAGGGCGGAAAATACCATGAAGATTTTGTAAGCAGAAAAATAACTAAGATATCATTTTTTGTCCCCAAACAATACAATCTTTAAATCACAGAACCTTTTGATTTTCTCAGAGAGAGTTATTGAGGTAAAAATTAAAATATGTCAAGTTATGAGTAATACATGTATTGAATGTCAATTCAAACAACTGTACTTTTCAAATATTCTTATATTATATTGTATATTTATTGTATTTTACATACTATGGCTCATTTCAAACCGGTATGTTTTCATATTTTTATGATGTAAAAATATAAGCTACAAAGTTCTTTTAATCTCTTTCTCTCCAAACTTAAAATATTGATTGATAGTTTTCTTCTAAGTAGTTCTTTGTATAGGATTATTATGCTTCATTTTCTTATTTATACATAAACAGTTCAATGGCCTGTAATTTTGATCATAATCTAGTTGTTGGGTACAAGTGATATAAGATTAACGTGATAGTCACAGCACCTAACAATTTTAATATACACTTAGTCTAAAATAGTAGGTCTCCTGTAAAAATACTATAAAGGACTTGAAAATTAAATCTACACACTTCTACATCGGACGAGCACTCCTTTTTAAATTGTTTTACCGTGCCAACAGCTAGTCAAGCTAAATAGAAGGATTGTTTTTGTGACGTCAGAGCCGATGTGAAGAGTTCATAATATAATATTATTTAGTAGTTGTTTTAATAGTAATCAGTAATTACTATTATATTAAATTCATAAATATTAGATTTGTGCAGTTGCAATTTGCGTCTCACCCAAATAATGTGGGTTTTCACGATTTTCTTAAGGATTGCTTAAGGAGAAAAACTTTAAAGAACCAGATATGAAAAGGGTGGCTTTGAAAGACAAACAGAATTTGTGTAAATCATTTTGAGGAAAACAACTATGAGATAGATTTAAGGAATGAACTATTGGGCTTGCCTTTAAGAAGAAAATTAAAATTTGCCAATCCCCAGGGACGTGGAGTAAAGGGTAGCAAAGAATAAAAAAATGAAAATAATAATGTCAAATTGAAGTCTTTGAAACAAAATAGTCTACCTGATATTCCGAAGTTATAACTCCCTTAATTTGATTTAGATTTAATAAGTTTTCGGATCCATTCAATTATAGATCAATAACAATTAAAACCAATACTCAATTTAACTTAATTTAGATCTTCTTTTAAGGGCGCTGCCTTAAACATCATATCAGCGCTTTCAATATCTGGCAAAAATTATGAACAAGCTATGAAAATACGTCGTCAACCTTGTTTAACTCATTGTTGACCTGAGGTAATTTTTCCCATTAATGCCTATTTTTTCTGCAGAAATGATACTTATAATTTTGTTATTTGACACCCATAGAACACCAATATGTTGGAAAAAAAGTAATTACGCAAA
>NW_027294923.1:0-4455 GCF_016086655.4 Lepeophtheirus salmonis | reverse complement strand
GGATAACTAACAATAAAATATAGTATAACTCTTTATGTTACTATAAGCCAGGGAACGTATTTTATCCTTAAAAGGGATCTGTTTAAAGAAAAACACCAAGTTTAACGATTCGAAAAGGAAAACGGTTGTTGCGTGTGCTTTTTTCTTCTTTTGTTCATTATATTTAATAAGTCGTGGGTGGGTTGGTTGATATCTCCTCTACAAGAAGATTATTCGCCTATCTTTCCAATAAATTGATTTGAAAATGCATAGTAAAATAAATATACCTATATGAATTGAAATATAATTCTAATATTTTGCCTGCACTAATGCTATTTTAAATGTAGAAGGTATCTTTTCTCTTTATAGTAGTAACTCATTTTGAAGAATATTTTTGGAGGAAAACACAGTAGCTATCATAACGTTTCAATAAATCAGCTACAACAAGGTAATAAACAATGACATTGGCAAAAATTACTCCGAACCTCAGTCCTTAATTTTACTCAGAGTCCAACAAGGACTATTACTAAGGAATTATTAGTGACACGGGAGTAAGCTAATAGAAAAGAGTAACTCCACAAGAAATGATCAGAGTTAATCTCCATTTTTTAATGAGCACACTCACACGTAACTACTCAATACGTACATATGTCAATTCATCAGCTACAATCAGCTGTGACAAGGGAGAAGGGGAGAAGGAAATATACAAGGAGATTCTCAATTTTATTATGGGTCCAATAGGAACTCACATTTATAATTCTGCAAAAAAAATCCTCAAGGTTGCTCTTCGTCTTTTATGAGCAAACAGGTTTTGAGTATAATTGAATGTAGTAGGAAATAAATTAAATGCTCAGAAGTTAAATCATAATTTCAACATCTTAGGAAAAGAAAAAGTCGGTTCTTCTATAGATTACCAACTCTGAAAGAACTGGCTGAGCTAAAAATACACCTATTTTCTATGAACTCAAGCGCTGCAAAGCAAGGGGGACCCCTGCTCGTATATATACATTTGTATATTTATACATATGTAATCATGGTTGTAAGACATTCACAAACATGCAAACATCGCATAAATCTTTTTTCCTGCCTGCATATATAATGTTTATGGCATATACATATAAATATATGCATAAAAATGAGGAATTACGTATATGTTCAATATACATAGCTGCTAGATTATATGTATGGTATCTCTGAATAATTAAGGATAGTATATTTATTATAAGAGAAAATTCCAATACGAATAAATTGTTTTATTATTTTTGAGACAGAAAACTAACAACGAACAAAAATTTACATATTATGTACATCATATAACAAAAACAATTTAATTTAGAGAAACAGTTGTTAAAGAACATTCTCACTGTAGTTGAAGAGATGGACGATTCAAATAGTCCAACACACGTACCTTTGACCCAAAACAACTTTTGGAATACATTCCTCAACCCCTTGTTCCAAACATAGCCATTCTTTTTCACAAAAAATCCATTTCCATATCATCCATTCCAATCTCATTCTGAGGACAACATACATTGAGGGGACAGTCTGCAGGGATGGTAGTTCCATCTGGACATCTCTTTGATACCTTCTTTCGTCTTACAACCCCATCACTCCCACCATCTCGAGCCGTCTCATCCTTAAAACGAGAACCAGAAGAGGAGGGGGAGTGATAGTGAGAGGGGTCATCAAAATTACTAAAAAAGTCTGAGGAGCCTGCTGAATCAGATGAGTCCAAAGAGGATTTTGACTCTGAAAAAGTAGTCACCAAACCCTCCAGCCTTCTCGTAAAAGTCATGATAATCGTGGAAGAAGGATCCGGTGAGGGTTGTAGTAGAAGGAGCTGAGTTCTGCTCCATGTTGACAAACTCCAATGTTCCTTCCTTTGCCGGCACCTCCATTTGAAAATTCATCACAAGATCCTATCAACTCTGTCACACAGCAAAAGTCTCTATAGTCTGAGCAAGTTCCTTTAAGAGATTCTCTCAACTCAATTGGACAAGGAGGTGGAGCAGGAGAGCCACTGCATGCTCTGGATCCCTTTCTGTACATTTTGAACTGGCTCTTTTGCCCTTGCAGTCGCACTTGAAATGCCCAAAGACGTCAAATTGGGGGTGAGAGCAGGATTGAATGGAAGGAGAGGCATCTCCTCGAGAAATACATTGACTTGAAATAAAATCTGCATTATCAGATGCGAGAACGAGCCATGATTGTCCTGTAGGGGAACAGGGTTTGGAACCTTAGAGGTGGATAGCAAGTGCCATTGTAGAAGAGCTGTTCCCTTTGTAAACAACTTAAATCCTGTGGAGTCAATCCACGAAGAGAAGTAGCTGATCCAGCATTCACAGAGTGGAAGAACAGAGGAAAGTACTTAGAGAATAGATAAATAGGCAGAGAAGAACGTTCATCATGTGTCAAGAGCGGAATGATGTTCCACAGAGGAGAGGAGTCCGTTTATAAATTCACAAAACACAGAAGACCTTCATTCTCCCGCCTCCAGAGGAACTGACGAATCATTCTGTTTTCACCAAAATGTTAATTGTAATGACGCTAATAAATAAAACCATGACATATATCAATGCCACGACGACAATTCACCATAACAGTCCTACTACATATATATACAGTAATTAGAGTAGTCAAGTCATTTTGAAAAAGAGGGAGAGAGAAAAATGCGATTTTAATTGTTCCAAGGAAAAGTGTATTAGGTTGTGTGATTGATATATGATTGTTCCGATATTACGATTACATACCAACATATGTAATTTTATGAGGAAACTTCTGATACATTTACACAAATAATGAATGTATGTATATGATAACATTACTTTCTTATTTACAATCTCATTTATTAGAACGTGAATCGTGATATTCTTATCGCTTGTATCTACTTAGAGGCATCATGATTTGAATACAGAAGCCTTGTTTGAACTTATATTTTGATAAAGTATACATATACAATATTATACATTTCATATTATTATTTGATATACATATATAATATCTTGGGAGGAGATGTGATACGTCAATGCTAGAGAATAAATAAATTTTCCGATGTCATTCTATAACATAATTGTTTTAACTATTACTTCAGAAGGTTAAGCAATTGATTTTTTTTTCTTTTTTTTGTATTTTTCCATGACATTTTAATGCATCATTTATATAACACATTAATTGTTCTACACCTATTAGTAATACCTAGTTATAGCCGGGATTGGATTTTTCTTCATCTTCTCCTTCTTTGTGAAAAATATCCGTTAAGGCACTTATTCGTTGATTTCCCCCCCGTTCATTTAATTAAAGAACGAAACACGTCTACTTGATCAATTTGGTTCAAAACTTCTTCTCTCGCAGATATGTCCCTTTTGACTTGAGTTATCTTTTTTCCTCGTGACGTATGCAATTTTTCCCATATGTTAGAACTCAACTAGGGAATTCTTAGTGAGTGAGTAGTTAGTTAAAGATAAGGATGGGCTTTATGTATAGTAAAGCACAGTTTGAAAAGAAAAGGAAACACTTTTGGTATGGTTGCTCTTTTCTTTTATTCGTTAATAGGTCATTATGTTGTTAAAATATCTCCCTGAAATATGAAATATCACCTCCCTTTGTTATAAATTGTTTTAAAAAATAATAAAATAAACATATACGAATTAAAGAAGAGTTATAATATGTTTTCTTTAATGTTTTTAAATTATATAATGTTTTCCTCTTTATAGCTGTAAATTCATTTTATATCCTAAGCCACCCTCTAATAAAAATCATATTATAACTCAGTAATACCATAAGTCTCCTCTTTGCCTTCTCCCTCATGATCTCGAAAATCCCATCACTAGTTATAAAGTAATGCATTATACTTTTAGTGTCCCTAGTAGACTAAAAATTATAGTTGGAGGCAATTAAAATACACAAAAAAGGATGATGTAGTCGTTATTTTCCCACTTACTTATAGCTATGTAAATACAAAACCTACTAAATTGGTTCCCTGTCTTTATACCCCGTAAACTCATTCCCTGCAAAATATATCGCCAAACATTTCATTTCCGCTTTGAACAGGGATATTTATTGACGTCATAGGGTTTAAATTGCTCAAGTGGTTAGTAGTTTAGTTTTTGTGTAACGCTGTGCAGGGAAGGGCCCGGGGAACTTGCTTATTCTTTACGGAATTAAGGGATAAAAGAAAGAGAAAATTGGATTATGATTGTTGATTGATGTGAAAGAGTATGAGTAGTGATAGAGGATAGTCGATAGCGGGGTAAGTGCAATGATGGGATTTACTTCTATCTCCCAAGCCTCCAATAATATCTAGAAATTCTATTCCAACACGCTATTATAGATTTACGACGTCATTTTTAATCTATAAATACCATCAAACATATCTATACTCAATCCATCACTAGTCATTTCTTGGTTTCGACTGCCAACTCAGCCCTTCCTATAGAGGAGGGGTTGGCTAACTATTTTTAGCATAGGCATTTAAAA
>NW_027294922.1:0-345 GCF_016086655.4 Lepeophtheirus salmonis | reverse complement strand
TTCTTCTCTTCTCAACGGGGAAAAATCTTTTGATGCTCTTAATAAGGAGTAATATCGCCGGACATTACTACATAATTAGCCTTTGCTCTAAATCTTTAAGATTTATTTGTTACATTTTTTTTTATTAGTATACTTATTGTCTAATTTTATGATTTTGACATTTACTTTATTATTAATAATTAGTTAGATCTCATCGGTAGAGATATATCTATCCTGTGCACAATTGTATATGCAACTTGCATAAGAGGAAAAACGGTGATGATATTTTGATTAAACTCCACGTCTGGTTTGTGTTTTGCAACCTAAAGTTATGACATATTTAACTAAATTCATGTCAGAACAAGA
>NW_027294921.1:0-623 GCF_016086655.4 Lepeophtheirus salmonis | reverse complement strand
CCGGATGGTACAAAATTAGTTTAAAGATAGTTTTTCTATCGGTCATTTGATTAAATCCTGGGGTGCAAAAAAAAAAATTTTTAAATGTTTTCAAAGAACTCAATAAAACCCTTATATATAAATAACCCTGCGAACACCTCCCTTGACACCTTTCAACGCATATTTGGAGCAATGTAGTATTAAAAAAGTACAAAAAAAACCCTTTCGGTAATTATAAGGAAGTTTCTATAGTTAAACAATAGATGAATTAAATAAAAATACAAGACTCTAAAGCTAGCTGCTACACATTTTAAGGTCGAATATACTCCTTCTATCAATGTAGAAGAGTCATTCCACGGGCTAAAACCAAACTCTAGAAAAACATGAGTCCATGTCAATGTTAAAATAATCACCATATTACCTCGAAAGAATTATAATATAAAGTGCATCGCACAACTACAGGAAACTCCTTGCTTTATTCACTAAATACCTATGTAAGCATCTTAATCTAAGTTAAGCTGCTAAGCACCTAATACCCATCCTATTGTTAGTAGTCACCAACGTAATTTATAGCCGAAGATAGAATACTTCTTAGATAATTGTCTAGATTTTTTCAAAAAATTATAAGTAACTTTGTAGTAGCC
>NW_027294920.1:0-2485 GCF_016086655.4 Lepeophtheirus salmonis | reverse complement strand
CTTTATTGTATAACGCATCCTTTCTTCCAAAAGAAAAAGAAAAAAGGCCCGAAATCATATGGTTGTTAGCCAAATACGTCAATCATACCAACTTCATTTATATGTTATGTACACCTAGAGTATCACTGTCATATTAATTCTTCGCTAATTTTAAAATATATTACATATTATTAAAATATTCATAATATTTTATTCAATAATGTTTTAAAATATTGCTTAGTAATATTTTATGAAAATAGTAGTTATACATTTGTATTTGTGTATGATAGCCAAATTTCTTCATAGAAACTGTCGTATCTTGTCAATTCTCTTTATATATTAGTCATCAGTGTGTATCTTTATTTATTTTATGTACTCTAGCTTATATATATTTATATGGTCACTCCTTTTTACCCGTGGGTCGGGTCACTTCCCTGTATTTTAGCTCTTATGTATTTTAGTCGTGTATCTAAGTGCATCCATATTATATGCTCTTTTTAAACTATACCTCGTCCGGAATCCCCTCTTTTATATTCCTTTCACCCGTTGGCTTGGCGACGAGACTGAATATTACTTATTTCCACCAGCGGCGATAAACAAAGCCAATAAAGGTCTACTTATTTTATAAAATATAAAATATCGTTCTTAATAATAGTGATGCATTTATAATACAAATATATAAAAGACAGAAACACAAAATAACGTAACAGTGCAGAAGAAAAAAACAAGTGTTACATTTAAAAAGAATTTACTAAAATCGTCTGAGGTCAGCCCCACTTCCCTGGCGAAAGCAAAAAGGTATTTCATTCCAAAGAATAATAGTTCTGTAATATAAACTATGTCATAAATGTCAATTTTGTGTTTTGGTTGGTGTGATGGTGTGTTTGAGTGGAGAGTCTCGTTTGAGGAACAGGATAGTTTTATTTAGTGCATCCAGGTTGGGGAGATGGGTTAATCTTCTGCTTAAAAATTCGGTGTAGTGTAATTATATCTTTAATTGCACGTCTACGAAGACAAAGTGATGATTTTGTAGTTCTCGTTATCACCCAATGAAGGAAAAACAACACAAATCTTTTCTAAGGAATCAATCAAGTTTCTTGAAGAATCCTAGATTTCAGATAGGTACACGAAAATTGGGAGGACATAAAGTATATATAGTTTTAACATAAAACAAACTGAAAGTAGATGGAAGGTAAGTTAATTTTTTATTAGATTTGGGTACCAACGTCAATATCCCTACAATTAAGATGGTACATTGTCAAGTAAATCGCGCAAATACAGGCTGCATTACGGAAGAGTGCCGACAAGAGGATCCGTCACTGTTCCAGTTACTGGGTACTCAATCGTGGGGAAGATTGAAATGTGTCGTGACAGAAGTAGGGCAACCCATCCTGGGATTGCGATCCTGCCTGGGTCTTGGCCTGGTGAAGCACAATGGTGCTGTTCATCAAGCTGATGGGTCTTTGTCAACTAACGCAGATATTCAAGCCCTGTTGGATGAGTTTTCCAACCTCTTTGATGACGCACCTGGGGGAAACTGTATCCCATTCCAAGGCAGTTGTCCATATTAAGGAGGACGCAAGACAAGGATATATTCGTTCGCGTACCGTTCCGCTGGCCATCCGAGGAAAGTTATTGAGGAATTTCATGAAATTATAAGTTTGGGTTCATTGAAAAAGGTGGATGTCACCGAATGGGCTTCTCCCGTTGTTACCGTGATGAAACTTGATGACAAGATCCAAATCTGTGAGGACTGTGTAGACTATTCGGTCTGTGATAGATAGCACCTTTATCCCTGTTGTACTGAAACGAATTATTCTGTCGCTTAGCTGACGCTAAGTACTTTCAAAAGTTGGATGTTCTCAGGTGTTATGAGCAATACGCGTTCGATGAAGAATCGAAGAAGTTGTTCACTATTAATACGCCTCTCAGACTTTTACGCTATAATATGCTTCCTTATGGCTTAACCTCTTCCCCTGCTATCGTACAAGGTGCACAGGATAAAATTTTCGATGGTTTTGAGCCGAGTTAAAGTTTACATTTTGTTGATATACACGTGCACTCGAACAGAGCACATTATAAGCTTAAGCTGGGATCCCAGCTTTAAGAAAAGTCTTTGCACCACTCTCTGTTCCGCGGGCGCACGCCTTAAAAGGAAGAACTGTCTTTTGTTAGAGTAACAACTAAATTAACTTTGTTTTAAAATTAGTATCTAGATCCAAAGCTGATCCGTCCAGTGTATCTTTTTCCAACTTCAACATCGCCTGCCAAAATCTAATCGTTCTTTGGTCTCGTGCAATACTATGGGCAATTCATTAAAGATTTGAATAAAATTAAAATTATAGAATTGTTTCATGATAAATAAATCTATCTGTTTTACAGGGTGTCCACGATAAATTGGAACTATCTTAAAATTCAACCTGCTTGATAAAAATGGAATTTGGGGTGTATTTGTTAATATAAAAAAGTTAGACATGATATTAAACAATAAGTTTATTCAACATGT
>NW_027294919.1:0-4541 GCF_016086655.4 Lepeophtheirus salmonis | reverse complement strand
GTAATAACGTGCAAGAGACTTATAAAAATATATACATTCCTCATTATTTAATTTTTTGACTCCACTCAAAGTTTAAAATATATTTGCTTTTTTAGAAATCCTCTCGCGACCCCCACTCTGGGTATCACTTGTCTATGCAATACCACATAAAGGTAATCACGTGCAAGAGACTTATAAAAATATGTACATTCCTTATTATTACACTTTTGCCTCCACTCAAAGTTTAAAATATATTTGCTTTTTTAGAAATCCTCCGCTACCCCCACTCTGGGTATCACTTCTGTCTATGCAATACTACATTTAAATGTTCTTCAACCATTCATATTTCCTTAATTTGTTCACTGATTATTAATATTGAAAATCAAGTACCTAAAATCTTTATCTCAAACAAAAGTAAAATATCCATAAATTTCAATTGGTTGTGAATCTTGGTAATGTTATTACAAGGGTTTTATGAAGAAAATGCGAATTGCTATTCCTACTTCCTTTATTTGTGATTCGAATATTGAAATTTAAAAATTGAGTGAATCCTTATACTGAATTTGGATAAGTCTTTTTTGATAAAACTGAATAAAGTATACTTATGTACTCAAAAATGCCCATAATGTTCAGTTGTCAGTACACACACTTCGTTATACTTGTAGATTACAAAGTAAACTTAAAAATAATCAATTTGGAAATTAATTCTTAGAAATTAATTGTTGCTCAAAATTGTAAGTATCTACCCTATATATATTGGGGCAGGATGATATGCCCATTGTCCCTCCTAAAATAAAAAGCCAAAACCGAAATATATTTTAAAAGAAGAACATGAATGGAAAGTCAATTCATTTTAGAAATGTGGCTATGTAATTATTTATTTGATTTTTACTATTGTACACCTATTGTTTCAATTTTATACCCAATATAAATAAAGGCCAAACTGCATAAAAAGGCTAAACTGGCAACCCTGTAAAGAGTATCAGAAAATACGAGATACTGTCAAATATTTTTCAATGTTTGTGCATATTATGAGCGTTCTACTTGAAATGAGAATGAGTATGGGGTCAAACTTAAACATTCAACAGGCTTCAATGTGGCCTGCGATCCACAGGTTGGACATCCCTGCACTAAATCATCAAATTGCTTGTAATGAAATCCTTAATGATCAAATTGCTTTCATTGAATTGTTTGATAATCAAAGTAACATCATTAATTTTACCTGACAATGTAAACTGGGATTTCCCAAACTTTTTCAGGCTAGCGAACCCTTGGCTTCAATACAAACTCCTAGCACCCACTCCCATAAACACAAAAATTTACAAGTTTTTCTTCCAAAGTGGAAATAATGGGATGGGCGTATTTGGTGTAGGAATAATAATATTAGTTCATCCATATTAGGCATAAACTTACTAAAATGAGACGTAGATCCCCACGTTCGTTGATTCTAAGCTTGTTCATTTGATTGAAAAAAAGCAAGGTAATTACATTGAAGGCCCGCTCTACCAAATATGATGCTGAATAGCAATAAAATATATTTTCACCTTATTTCACAATACTGGATAGAACTCAGATAATTTTTTTTAAGCCAAAAATCTTGGTATGATACCTTGAACTTTGGACTTAGCTCAATGTTGTTCTTGGGTAGATTGCATGAGTTTGTCCGAACATCATACTTTCTCTTTTTCTATCTCTAAATTGGGGACAACAAATCGGATAGTCTATAATAAATTATTGCGACCTTTAATAGTAATAAAATAACTTCGAAACGTAAAATATATTATTAGACTAGGAAGAGAGGGATATCGACTCAATCGATCATAATTGATCGAATATATTTCCATGTAGGATTAGACAATCATAAGAGTTTGTACTATTTATTTCTATTTATGTATGTTTATTATAATTTATTTGATTATATTAATTATTGGATTTGATAACATAAAAGTTTCTCCCCATGATAGCAATTACATTCATCTTGTAATTACACTGTAATGGTTCATGGTAGATGCAAGAAAAAGTTGTAGTGCTTTGATTAATTAGATGCAATTTCCTCCAGCCTCATCCCTCAGTCCACGGATAACCTCCTCCACATAATTTGGCATTCCATTGACTTTCATGATCCCCTGGAAGTCCTAATTGTCTTAATAACTTATACAATATCCCCGTCGTTCTTTATTATAAAATAATTCTTGCTATACCTCTCATGTTTCCTCAATGTTGAGTTCTATGAATTGATCGACAAGCAGGCCTTGTTAAAGATCCTGATATCGTTCAGACATTTACCTTTTTGAATTCCTCCATGATAGGACAATACACTTGAAGGTGATAATTTAATATGTTATTTTCTTCATCCACCCACAGCGGCTTAGAAAATGGCCAATTAAAAAAAAACTTTAAGAACAAACCTAACTATCTACCTCGAAATATTTGGTAAATAACTAGGAACTCAAAATATTAGATTGTATATTTAAAATTTCATAAACTAGACTGAAATAACTTTCTACATTTTAACAATGACTATATAACAATATCTAAAATAGAATAGCATATATTCGAATAATAGTGATATATTAATTGGGTTTTATGACATACTATGTATTTGAATATAGTTTTTAGTTGGATTTTAAGCCATTTTGCTTTTCCTTGTTAGCATAGTAAGCAGACTTATAAAACTCATTGAATAAATGATAGAACATAATAACAAGAATCAGAGTGACTAGGGACCACTGCCAAGGATAACCACAGCTTACTACCCAGATACGACTAAAGTAGATTTAATGCCTATGAGTATGAATTGGAGCATTTGAAGTGACGTGAGATACTTTTTCCACCAAAGAAAAGGCTTGACTTTTGGTCCTAGAGTTGAGAGGAAGTAATAGGTATACATCAGGACGTGACAAAAGGCGTTGATAAGAGTAACAAAAAGTTTCCTGACCACCAGGAATCCACCGAACTGCTATCCATGTGTAAATAGGCATAATTGCATGATGAATCACATGGAGATTTGTGATTTGATTATTTTCTTGCGTATGACAAAGAATATCGTGTCGACAAAGTCCAGGATTTTGCTGAGGTAAAAATAATAACAAGTCATAAGCATTAGCATTCCAGAACCATTTGGATCTGGATTTCGGTCAACATTTTGGCATACTGCAAAATATTTATAGGTTATTATAAAGTAGTATTCATACATAATAAATTGTGTAAAATATTGGATTTTATAATGGATTTAACACTTGTACAATCAAATAGCACAATCAAGGCAGCTTGACCTAATAGTAGGCCGTCAGCTGAGAGATTTAACAGGGCCTGCCAGAGGATAAATAGCAAAACATACAAATTTGTAGCTCATCAGTGAGATCCTAAATAGTAGCGTCCGAAGGGGGGCTATAGTACTCCAATCAAGAAATTTTGTGTCTATCATACAAAAATAATCACTTCGTAGGAATAATATAAAATGATTTCAGACACGGTGCAAAAGTAATAACTTTAAATTAAAAAAACGAAAATACAATCCTGATGACACCCCTGCCAAAACTTGGTCGGCCCTGGTGCTTATCAAAATTATAATGAAATCAGGACCTTTTTAGAGGGAGAGGACGTTTGGAGTACTTGCCATAGCCTCAAGCTTGGTTATCAAAAATAGCGGCCAGACAGGTTATATTTTTTTTAAGGAAATAGAATATAAACTTTTTGTTTGATAAAAAATTATATGAAAAGAAATTGTTATATATCTTCACTTAAAAACGTCATCAATCTCAAAATTCTAGTGAATATAATTTTTCATTAAAATGTCACCTCAACAATAAAAAGGTACTCTTCAGTTTATTTCCTAAAATAATAGAGATTCGAAATTACTTTCTTACAAAAAACGGATTTGAAGTTTATTTTCTATAAAAAATGAATTCGAAATTAAATTAAACACAGTGTGACCTCACTAGCACAAAATATACAGTGTATATTGTTGTCAGCTGCCGATATTTTTGCTTCTTTCCCCCTAATCAGTGTCCTAAACGTTGATTGGTTGAATTAGAATTAGCTTTTGTTAAGCTGTGGATACTTCCGTTTCATTATTAAATAATAGTTACATTGTTGGAAGAAATGGTCCAGAATTGGCTGATTAAGAATTGATTTTGGGCCTTTTTTATCTTTGTCTTTTCGTATGGAAGGTTGCATGATACTACAAAGTTCAACATTTAAGAAATAAGGTCCTGTACATTTATCTTTTCCCTTGGCTCCGCTCACCGTAAAACCAGCCTTGAATGCCATAAATGAAATTCAATTGTATTTTCAAAAAGTTTATTGGTCCATAGTTCCATCACTCGTAAATGTGCATACAAATATATGTGAAATGCAAAGTTATAATGAGAAATTACTAGTCTATAATTAAAATGGATATTGTTAAAATTCAAAATAAAGTTATGAGATGTACAAATTGCAACCTGTACGATCTGCTTGTACAAGTTGCTTCTGGTTCAAAAGCCTAAAGTTTAACACATAATTTTATATTAGAATCAGGACATAAATTTGCTTCCTCATTGCATATTTTAACTATCTAT
>NW_027294918.1:0-3631 GCF_016086655.4 Lepeophtheirus salmonis | reverse complement strand
ATAAGTTTCAAAAACAAGCCCTTCAAATAAATATATATATATATATATACTAGTGGACTCCCTTGCATATACTCAGTATACTTAATGAATAATTATCATTTCGTTAAAGTGCTTCAAAGGCCTATAAATCACAATTGAAAGGAATTTTCTTATCTCTCCATTTCTCTCCTCCCTCTATCCGACTCTATTTTCTAGTCATGAAGATTTTCTTTTCTGATAAGCTCTACAAATAAATGGCAGGTGGTCACCTGGTAGGTAGGTAGCAGGAGCAGAAGAATTAAACGTTATTTTCTTCTGTGTTTAATGTTGTTCTCTTGTTATCTTTCTCTCTCTCACTCTCTGTGTGTTTCAATACTCTTCACCATATCTGTCGTTTGTATAATATATTATATTATGTAGTTCTTTTTCATAGGCATAATATTATAAATAAATGTATGTACATTTGTATACATTCTTTTTGCAACGAAGCGAATCATTTATTTAATGACTTTTACTCCATTTTTATTTATTATTTATTTCAGAAAGCTAAACCCCCAAAAATTTATTAAATTTTTATAACAACGAGTAGACTATATAATATGGTGCGCATTAGACTGGCCCATTTTCTGCATTAATATTTACTTCTATTTTAATATACCATTGTAACAATTAATACTAGGGCATCTACTTCTCTATTACCGTTAACTACCATTATACCATAAACTAAAAGATATTGCTTGCAAAATGTTCCTTCATTTAGACTAAACAGATATGTCGACATCATAAAAATCCCTGACCATTGAATAAAAACTTGAGCGTATCTCACTTGCACATTAATTGACATACGTTTCTTTTACCCAGGAACTATAAACGCTATATTTTTAGTTGGCGGTATTGGGATTAAGTATATGAAAAATGTACAAATCTTCATTTATATATATGTATATAAAAAGTATATGTTGGTAATCTGCAAAATATTAGTATTCTTATTAATTATTTATACCTAGTAAGAAAATTCAAACCTATTAGCAAGTAAGGAGCAGTATACTTTATTTCGTGATCTTTTTCATTAGATATGTCGTCACTCAAAGTACCCAATATATATACTTTTCTCGTTCATTAACACTCATGACATCCCTAATTATGAATATATGAACGTGGTAGTCCTTACACATTAAGAATGTTTCGGAGTAGCGGAACTTAGTTGTCATGACCTTTTATTATATCAGCTGCATGCAGCCCTAAAAGGAAAGAAATAAACACTCTCCGTATATAGCACGGACTTAGGTATAGGCTCAAATTATTGCAATGTTGATCCTTAATTCTACTATGAGTCCAACATAGACTTACACTAACAATTCCCAAGCAAACCTTCATTTTTATTCTTTCATCGTTGATGAGAAGACGTACTCGTTGTTACTTTATACTAAGATTTTATGATTTCAAACATTAAATAATAATGTCAACAGCTTTGGAAAATAAAAATCATGCTCAGATTATCAACTAGAAAAAGCTGATCCCACTTTCTATGGCATATTTTATGCATCACTGATGATAGATAATGAGTCATAGAGTACTAGTTGATGTGATAGTTGTTGAACAAAAGGAAGGAACGTATTCTGTTATCAATGAGGGAAACTGTATTAGTAGACCCTTTAAATTATTTAAAAGAAGGTACATAATGTTATTTACGGATGTTCGATATTTTAAAAAGTATGTAAAGTACAATTTTTCATTGGTAACATCCGATTTGGGACGGTTGAAGAGCTCGACATTTTCAAA
The DNA here is from genome assembly GCF_016086655.4 of Lepeophtheirus salmonis. NCBI lineage: Eukaryota > Metazoa > Arthropoda > Copepoda > Siphonostomatoida > Caligidae > Lepeophtheirus > Lepeophtheirus salmonis. The sequence continues at coordinate 1,870 of NW_027294918.1, read as the reverse complement.
TCAAAATTGCTTAACCCAGCTCGAAAATGACCCAAGAGGTATGTAACTTTGTCGAAGCCAGTAGTTGTATTGTCTAAAACAGAAAAGGTTTTTGTGCATGGAAGAAACCTAATTATCCGAAAAGGGACCAGTCTAATGAACATAGTTGATTATTATTTCATAACAAGTTTATTTAATTCAATGAATTTTGAAGGGAAAATACCTTTTTTTTTTTTTTCCTTCCCTTAAAAAACAAACATATTTTTGAACCATCATTGCATTGATAAGCAGCAGCAAAGATTATATTTCTTCATCATTATTCTTTTGAGCAAAGACATTCCCATGTCATTGACTCTTGAGAATTTTTGCTGTTTTTTTCCCCTTCTTCTTCCCTTCTACTCCTACAAAAATATGCTCTAGTGGCCACAATATTGAATGCAAATTGCTTAACTAATAATATGAATTTCATTATGTACTAACAGAGGTACTTTAACTCAAAACTCTAAAACAAGTGACGAAACAAAGACCCCGTCATCAATATTTGTACTATCAATTGACACTTTTTTTCTACAGAAGGAGGCGTTGAGTATACATATTTCAATTTTACTCTATGACTAACTACGCAGCTTCCACACTTTTAACTTAATTGACTAAGTGATTTCTGCAACTGGAAGAACATGGCTCATGCATCATGTGGGAAATGACAAGAAAAGATAAAGTGACGTCATCTATGGTATCATATATCAGTATGCCTATGAATCTACTCATACTAAGAAACGTGTGTCGCTATTTTGATATAAAGTTTACTTAAACCTGTGCGGTTTTTTAATGTTTAAGTAATTATTTAAACTCTAATGTCCATTTTGAAGAATTTAAAACCATTAAACAAGTATTAACAGAAGCGCACGCAACCTCCCTTTCCGATCATTCCAAACGATTTTGTTGATTTATTTTATCTGATGTTAATCACTCATTTAGACATACGTTTTGCATCGTTGGTGTATTTACGACCACATTTGATGTCACAAAATCAACATTTGATTATATTATGAGGGGTTAGTGCAAAAAAAAGGTCAAATTTTAATGTACCAAAGACAAAGTTAAATATTCACTTAACAAATTTCAGCCTGATTAGTTCCCTTGTTTGCTCGTTCACTTCCTCAGAAAAAAACTGTGATGGATACATATACGTTTTATGTATTAATATTTTGATTTCGTCATTTCATATATTATGTAGTGGCTGCTGTTATAATAATAGGAAATTCTATTATCTTTTTTTTGTTAAATTGATTCCCTCCCCCTGCTTCACTTTTCTCTATTTTATCGGTTTTTATTATTATTTGTAGGACGTATTGTGTCTATTTATCGATGTTTACCAAGAAGAGAGAGAGACAGAGACTTCAAATGATTCATCACACAACCTCTTCCTTTTTTTAATCTTCAAAAGTAATATATAAGTAAGAGTCAGACTTGTGATATTTGGTACACCAGTAATAATATATTAGTACCGGTGTACTGACACATTTAAAACGGTACTGGTATTCCAACCGGTCGATACATTTCCACTAAGTCATACAAAACTGGCCCACCGATGACGTAATCTTCCAAATTTCTACCCCCCACCCCACTTAGAACCAATTGTCTTTTATTAAAAAACGCAGTACTTAAAACTTTGACCGAAACAATAATCATACGTATGCTCCTGTAAGTGTTTATTTTACAACATTTTTGCTATATATGTTCAATCAAAACATGATTAAAAAGTATCAAAATACGTATACCTATTGAGGAATTAGAACCTGTACGAAAACATTGATACTGTGACAATAGCTGTTTCATTTTTTGTGTTAATACACCTCCCCCTTGCACGTAGACCCTTTCTTCTAGGGAC
>NW_027294917.1:0-729 GCF_016086655.4 Lepeophtheirus salmonis | reverse complement strand
CTTTACATATTTTTTTATAACTACAATGTATTCGTGTTTCCTTCCCCCTTGTTCTCTTCTCCTATTTTCTTGTATATATATATGTGTGTGTGTAAAGTGCAGTCTTTTAACTCGTTTTAAGTATAAATAGTCGGGTATTATATGTATTTATTAAAGTAGGTTTTTGTTTAACTAATAATATAGATGTTCCTATAAACAAACCTTTGTATTATTCCTCCACGCCATTCCTTCTCCTCACTTCTCTCGGTCGTCCTGGATCTCTCCACCTTTAAATAGTTTGTGTCTCCTCGTCCTCGTCAAGAGACATCATTGGCAACGAGGATGGGATCAGGATCACGTGACCTCCCTGCTGTTGGATCGTCATCGAAATTAGCCATGCTGGAGTTGGGTAGCCCTTTTTCGTTTACAGGGAGAACGCTCGTTCGTCTACGGAAGGCGGAGCAATACGAGATGTGCCTCAGTATGGCCTCGTGGGGGAAGGAGGAGAACAAAGGTATCTTACAAGAAGTGAAATGTGTGTCCGTGTCCAGAACCACATCACTCAAAGTGGATTTCATCCTATGAAGTTCTGGTTCTCCGTTGTTCCTACTCTCCTGTTCACATCATTGGGTTATGAATGTGCAATGGTTTCTCCTCTGGATCATCCAGAGTTGGATGAGGGTACATCGAGTGATATCGATATGTCTCCCAGGGACGAGCTGGGTAATCGTGGCCCTAAAACCTCTATAA
>NW_027294916.1:0-506 GCF_016086655.4 Lepeophtheirus salmonis | reverse complement strand
CTAACACAACACCAAGTATTAGAGGCCAATCTGAATAGTTATTTAATACTTTTCAATTATCGTTCATGCCCACTAGCACCCCCACTTTAAGTCGCTGGCTTCGATCGTTGATGCAAGTGGCAGGAATTAATATCCTAGCATTTAAACTCCGTAACAACCGCACGGCTATGGTGGCCTTTAAACGTAATGAAGATAGCTTATTGACAGAAGTAGTTAAGCAGTGCTTTTGGTCTGAGGACTCAATTGCTTTCAAACGCTTTTATGATGTTCCTCTTTTTTCTTGTAATTTCAGGAAGATATTAATCTCAGAATCATGGGTTTGGATCTAACATATTATATTTTTTTTAATGTTCAATTCAAAATTGAAAAATATCTCTAGAAAATAAACCATATCATGATATTACTTCTATTTTGGTGAAGAGATAATTATTATTTGAAAAAAAATAAATTAATGCGTGTAACTATATGCGTGTGTTAATATTATAGTTTTTATATGTTGGACGTTA
>NW_027294915.1:0-2029 GCF_016086655.4 Lepeophtheirus salmonis | reverse complement strand
ATATATCAGAGAGCAATAATAAAATAGCTACATATTCGATGCCTCACGCACACACCTGCAATATATACGCGTTCGATTCTATATGCACACATGAACAATAGTTCTTTAATATGACTACATAGTTATTTCTTTGATCAAAAAATGTTTATGACATACATCAAATATATATATATACAGTGCGCTTCGTGACTGCTTTTCATACGTTCTTACAGACATACTACTTTGCTTGCTAATATAGATTATTACTTAAAATGATATCTAATCTATATTTTTTCTCCTTCAAATTCTTATTTTATGTACAATGTACATGACACAAAAATTTAAGAAAATGTTCTTCTTTAATAATAACTTATTTAATGATCCGGTATTTTAATACGAACGAGTAATTTGCAGATATTTAGCAGTCTTAATTACAAAGAATCATCAAAAGTGTAGCTGAGTCACGCACCAATACTACTAATTTACTGATAAGTATAGGCCCACAAGAGGAGAAAGGTAGGAATTAATCCTTTACTTTTGAAAGGCAATAATAGTAAAAATTGCAAGATTATGTTCCCATCAACATAATAGACGGGCTTTTGAAATTTTTTTTAGAAAAGGCAAATTAAAAAAAAAAAATGGCTTTACATTCTGACAGAATCTTTTTTTTTTTTTTTTTTGACAACTTTTTCATTTATTTATTTTGACAAAATTAATATATTTTCAAAAAATTTATCACAAGATTTTACCCATGCGGGGCGCAGTACCTACCAGTATCAAAATTTAAGCATTTGTCACTTTGTTAACTCGCTAACACAAAATATACAGTGTATTTTATTTTTCAGTTGTCAACATTTATTTTTTCCTAACCATGGTTCTGAAAATTGATTGGTTGAATATGAATTAGGTATTTTTAAACTGTGACAATTTGAATTATCATTCCATAGTTGGAAAGAAATGGCTAAATACCAATTGATTTTTTTTTTTGGGCGGCTTTTCTGTAAACTTTCTGTTAAAAGGTTACGTTATACAATAAAGAGAACGACGTGTTTTAAAGAGGAGACAAGAAGATGCCCACATACCTCTCTCGTCAGCAAGTTCTTTGCCCATAATGCTATTCATTGTGAGCAGCTATAATACTACATCATTACTCTAACACTCATTATTGCAGCGAATATTAACTGTATCTGAGTCCGTTCGGTATAAGTTGAATGTTTATATTTCTCCTTGAGTCATTCAATTACATCCAATTTTCCTGTAATGGAGTACTTTGGGTATCTATTACACTAGGGGCAGGAATCAAGTCTAGTCTCTTTTTTTTTTTACAGATTACTTTACTCTCTTCTGTTTTGAGATTGCATAGTTTTTAGATCTGACAACTTTTCCTAGATCTATTGGACTTTCTCCATGTACATACAATGAACAGTTTAAAGTTTCAATTTCAGTGCTCTTCACAAACACTTCCTCGTCTGTGGAAGAAGTTTCACTTGCTGCGAGACTGATAAAGGTTAGGTAAGCTAATAATTTCTTCGTTGAATTTGGAGATTCCTGTTCGTCATTATTATTAATTGGGGAAGTTTTTTTCTAAACCAGAGCAAAACCTGTTCCCAGATTTTGTAACGAAGAAAATTGACTCAACAGAGACTCTGAGGCTTTTCAAAGATATTTTCCTTAATATTTTTTTTATGGGAATGTTTGTGGGATCTACAAAATATTTTCTGAAGTTTCTTTTTTTCACCAAAACCATGTTAACTAACGATGAAACTAAGCAATTTATTACGATTACATACAACAAATTATTCACTTTATTTCAATCTCTATAATAGTGTACTTTATTACTAAGTTTCAAAGATGAATGAGTCTATATTATATATGTAATCAACAAAAACTACAAATACATACGAAGAAGATACCAGTACTCTATTATTTTCAATCCATGTGTTCCAAAAAATTGTAAAATTCCCGCTATACATCCAACTGGATCATGATAAAAAGGATAGAACAATTAAAAACCACTCAAATACGTGTGAATGTACATTGTACAATAATT
>NW_027294914.1:0-3432 GCF_016086655.4 Lepeophtheirus salmonis | reverse complement strand
CACAGCTATGAGATGAAAGAAATGAACACAAAGCCCATTCTGTAACTAGCAATGATATAACCAGGAACGCCTCCGATGTCGATCCTTAATTCTACTCAAGTCCAACAAGTACTTCCATTTATAACTCCTCAGCGTTATTCTCCGCCATTCATGATAAAATACATGCGTGCTTACACTCCTTAGTTTATAGCACATTATATGTTCCTCTCCTCAAGAAATGAAAGAATAATGAAAAGTGCTTTAGAAATTAAAGAAACATATATTCAGGTAGCAACAACAAGTATTATTTTCAAATATGCATATAACTATTGATGTAAACCATGTTTATTTTTTAGTTGGACCATTTTTTTTTTTTAATTGTCACCCTGAGGAATGAATTTTGTTTTCTGAGCTGTTGTCATTTCTTATTCAACTCAGAGTAGTGGACAGATTAAAATTATATTCAAAACCTGGTTGAACATTTGTATGTTCATACAAGACAGACAGCAACCTCAGGTTTTGTTGTGATTATAGTGTTAAGTCCTTGTTAGAATTGAGGATCGATATCAGAGTCATTCATGCAAATGTCCTTGTTTGTTTCCTTCTCCCCTCCACTCTTGCCACAGCTGATTGTTTCACAGTCAATGAAACGTCATAACAACTAAACGGTTCTCCTCAAAACATTCGTCAAATTGTCAGGGTTATGATTTTTAACATGCCCAAAATACACACGATTTTCCTCAATACATATAGTACTAGATACTTGTATGCGTAGAGTTGCAGATGCAATCGCTACTAATGCAATAAAATAACCCAGAAATTACTACTATGGCATGAGGTCAGAAGGCTATTTGTCAAATTTTTGTCAATTTTTTTTATTTATTAGATATGAATAGTCGAACTATACCTATATATATATATATATAAATAATAGGTTTGATATTGGAACTAAATGAATGAATAAAAACTCTGATTTATGACTTTCACAGGCCTATTTCTTATATAAGTATACAATCGGCTATTTAAATCTAATAAATGTTTTTTTCCCCATAAAAATATCACGAATTTGTGACAAATGCCCTTCTAAACTTATGTTATGTGTCTGTAGAAATTTCACAGTTCTTCTACACCTTTTGTAGCAGGTGTGCTTTAGCCTAGGCCTAGCCTAGTTCTCTAGTATATCCTTATCTAGGAACAAGAATAAATTATCCCATGTGCCTCGTCCACTAAACTACACTGCTCCGTATCAATTTTAAATTTTGTATATATTTACATTTCAGTTGAAAGCACAAACATTTTTAGGCCGTTGGTCCGATATATAAAAATAAGGAGCATTCTATTTTTTATGAGCTCCCCACAAATCACTTGTAAAGAAACACTGGTGTTGAGGATCTTTGCAGTTGTACAAAATATGATCTACTGGTATGCTAAAAACAATATATTTTCCCCAAATGTTGTCATCATTCTTTCATTCTTGAAGAGAGAACATCCAGATATAAAGTAACTACTAGTGCATGTGCTCATAAAAGACGAATGTTATCCCTGATGCGTTGTTGTAAAGCTTTTGTGGGTAAGTCCTTGGTAGACTAAGAGTAGAATTGAGGATAAACAACAGGGTAATTCCAGAAAGTTTTGTGGAGTAAGTCCTTGGTGGACTAAAAGTAGAATTGAGGATAAACAACGGGGTAATTCCAGCCTTTGTTCTGGCTAAATATTATGGGATTGAACTTGTGTTTATTCTGTTACTCCCATAGCTGCTACCAGTTATCTATTATAACCCTATGACAGCTAAGCTGATCTTTTCCCAAACCTTCTTCAAATTGTCTGGGTTACCATATCACTTTTCCCCCTCTGGTATGTCATATTTTCAACAACTCTGATTTGTTACTTTATTGTTTTATTTGGTTATGTAAGTATTTTGTGATACATAAAATATGTATAAGAGAAGGAAGGAAATTAGTCCATGATAAATTATGATTAAATTAACAGAATTGATAGAAAATATGAGTAACATATTTGGCCTATCTACACAAAAATAAGCTATAATGTCTGTTCTCAAAATTGAGAATGGATTACATTTAAATTCTTCGACGAAGGAATTGTCAATTTCTAACAATAAGTTATTCTTAATGACCCGTTAGGTGTGTCGCAAAATTTACTTAAAGTAGACAAAATTTGTCGTCATTATAAAACAATATATAATAAATTGATATATTTAATTGTTGAAAGGGATCAAATATAAGTCTCTTGAATCAAATAAAAGTTTTGAACTTTAGTTAAAATGATTGAGTATCTAAACTCATACCACAATTCATGAATAATATCTCTAGGATTCACTCAAATATACCCATGCAATATATGAAGTAAGATTTAAATTCATTTTCTTAGTTTATGTTCAATATTTTTTTGATATTGATGCACTGCATATTTCAATGACTATGTAACTATTAGCTTTTTGATGTCATTTTGTTGTATTGAAAAATGTCGATGTAAAATAAGAATTATTTCATCATATTTTTTAAAAGAAAATATTTACAAAAATCGACAATAAATAAACTTGGCTTATTACTAGTGTTGTCCGATATTACAAATGGTTTTACCCTAATATATTTACACATTTAACACGCTATAATAATGAATTGGAAATAAAACTGTCATTTATTCAATTTATATTAAGCTCTTTGACAACAAAAGTAATGCTTATATGACGGTCTGACAGGACAAGTTCCATGATTTTATGTCTCTTTTCGACAATTGGCCTTCCAGGGCGCAGTGCATTTTTGACATCAAAATTCCAAGAACGGAATTAATGAAACCAAAATATTAAGTATTTGGCTATTACAGTATCAGAACCATAAACACTTACACATGGGGTAAAAAAATCCCGGGCTTAACAAAGACACCCCCGTTTTTTCCTTTGAAAATTGTTTTGTTTTTTTACAAAATTATTATTAATATTTTATGTTTTATTCACTTTATGGAACTGAGTCTCCATCACTCTTTTTAAGCCATTGCTTTGCTATAACGGTATTTTTACCGATCAAGAAGTAGTGTAAAGTTAAAACACGAAATTATTTTTAATCTGTTGCTTTGGAAATAACATACAGTAACGTCACACAAAGTACAATAACTCACAAACGAATGAACAAATTGTCATGAAATTGTGACAGCTGTCTTTTGAAGGTTGGCACTAGCTGAGAATGAGGTGAATTGAAACAAACAAAACAAAAACATCTGTATGTGAAGCCCAGGACTTTTCACTCAATCAGTCACTTGACTTTCGTTTTGTGGTCCATCTTTGACGACCGCTCAAACAATACTGAGTCAAAGAATCACAAAACTGTCTGAGAGTTTTTTTGGGACAAAATCTAAACTTCCTTACACTATTTAGTGTGAGCCGATCGCACATCTATTATGGAAGATACACATTACAAAAGCCATCTCTTGGGAAAA
>NW_027294913.1:0-4340 GCF_016086655.4 Lepeophtheirus salmonis | reverse complement strand
TTGATTTGCCTAGTCACAGACGAGAAGAACAGGAGTGACATTTTTGAAGTATTATACCAAATGAACTTTATCCTTATGGAGACACGACTTTGGATTTTGGACTTTATGTCAGCTAGAAAAATAACATATTTTTGTTATCACTTTTTATGATATCTCTTGTTGGATTTTTTATTAGCAAAAAATCATAAAATGTAATTATTATTTGTCTAACTATTAAATATAGAGAAAATGTTTATAGACTTGTTATCTTTTAGAATAGTGAAGCTGACATAAACCAAAAATGCATAGATCACCAATGGTGTTAGTACTCCTTACAAAAATAATAATTGCATGTTACATGAAATAAACCTATTTATATAAATAACTATAATATAGTGATAATATCCTTCAAATAAATGATTAAGTGTTAAACAGACTCATAGCATTCATCAAAGTCTTTAAAATTGGCATTCTACTTTTTAAAATCATTTGGTCAATTTATCGAATTATTCTCTAAGTTTCAATCAGTTCCGATATGCCGATAAAGTATATAATTATTCAAACAAGCTGATAATCCTCACATTCATTAAGAAAAAAGATGTAACGTCTTTTATATGTTATAGAGCAACAGCAGATGCCAGTACTGCCCTCCGTTTCAAACCTATTATCCACATATTTTTTGTTTTCCCTTGCCTCTAATTATTAAATGATGTTTTCCAGATTTTATTGCTATTATAAAGTAGTGATGAACTCTATTACGCAAACAAAGTAACTTTGACATAATCCCCACCAATTAGCTACTTAATTAATCTGAATATATCTTTTACAATAACAAAAACTCTGGCTGTTCCAATGTGGATAATATCTTTTACAGAGAGAGAAGAGTATCAAACCATTGAATTGTTTGTCCTTGAGACCGACTAACTTATTCAATTTTGGGGAATTGTGTATAGCAAATACACGAGATATATATATACTAAGTCATGGCTTATAAAGTGAGTCAAACAGTCTAAGGTTTTTCATTGACACATGGTTTTTTTATTTTGTTCCCCGATATAATATAACAAATTGATTACTACAATTATTAGATGATTATTGAAATAAAACATGAATAATATGAATTAATAAAAAATAAAAACTTAATTTTGATAAAACATTTTGTCTTAATAACTTTGTTCTCATAAGAGAAGAGAATGAAGATGGGAAAATCAGATGATACAGTTTTTTAATCCGATGCTTGTTAAATAAATACTTGAAGCATAGCCTCCAATTTTCTCCTTCTCACTCTATCTTCCTCTCTCTCCTCAGCCAACTTTGTCCGCATAAAATCCTGGGAGCTAGAGTAAAACTTCGTGGGATAAACATTATGACATATATTTTGCACTGTCATTTAATAACAGCTCCCTCATTACAGTTTGTGGTTCGATGGCTTCCTACCTCCGATTGGGACTCAACCACTTGGGGAATTTCTTGCATTATTTAGCTCACGGAGCTGATATTCTTTTTTTTCCCAGTATATTCCTTTACAAATTTACTGGTCGTCCCGAAGAGCTCTTTCGTGAAAAAGGCCCGAGACTGGATACGATATTTCAAGTACATCTGTTTTGGAATGAGGATAGTATCCCATACACGCTTGATGAAATCCTGTACTCTTTCTGTTTCCCTCACAGTCTCCTTAAAATTGTCTGTGTGCCAAGAGATGTTGTCCCTATCAGTCGATATGAAAACTTTCAAGGGGGCCCTGTCTTTGTTTCTGTTTGGATAGAATGAGTATTGCTAGATGCCACATGATGTAGTTATATTGAATAATAAATAAGAATATATTTAACTTCTACTAAGTGTAATTTCCATTTCAGAACATTGACTTGTGATAATATGATTGAGCATAAGATTTGGGTGAACATTGCAAAAATGTGGTCATTCCACGTCAATTGTACATACTTTTTTGCAATTTACGGGATGATCATCAGCGATTTTGATGGTTTTTGATGAACTGCCTTTTCTATATAAAAAAAGAGAGTGTGTGAAATATTTGGGTTTTATGACTCACCTGGGCCGTTCTAGGCTTGCTCAAAATCGTGCGTTGGACCAGTGTTGCTTAAAAGGCCATAATTATTTTCATAGTGGCTTAATTTTGACAAAAATTACGTCAAAACATACTTTAGAACACAAACTATACATTATATTTTCCGATATTCCTATTTGAAAAAGTTTGGGGCTCTGTTGCAGCCTTCAAACCGCCCTGCCAAACAGGAAGACCGATTTTTTTTTAAATTTTGGAACAACATGGCTCAATATATTTTATTAAACATTTATCAAAAATTCAGAGTGGATCTTAATGGGATCACTTGCAATAAGAGCATTAACTCGAGTATGTAGAGCCGCTCATAAATTTTGTTATATAATAACCCCCCCCCCTCCCTCCTCCGCCCATATAATATAAAAAATTTATTTTAATTAGGTCCCTATTATGTCGATTAGTGTAATATGTCGATGCTTACAACTTCCTATATTTGTTTAAATTAAAAATTTCCATTTAGAAATCAATTATTTTATAGTCAAAACTTATTCCAACGAGAATATTTAATATTTTAAATGAATAAAGTAACTACAAAAGCAGAAACAATTAAAGGAAAAGTTATTTTTTTAGTTATTCATGTTTGTTTTTCAATACAAGCTAAAGTTTATGTAGAATAAATAAATTACAAAACTATTATATATTAGCTTTTCACGTATTTAAAAGAATTTTAATTTATGTAATGGAAGTTACATGAAACTCTGTCAAAACATAGCTATGGTTTATTATAAATTATTTTCGCATATTTGAAAATGATTTTGTTTACCAAATACTGTAAGTCATAAATTACGTGGCTTATTTTTTATTTATTTTTGGCTTCAAACTTATTTGTAATAATAAAATAAATGTATTTATAATAGGTATAAACGGATTTCATGCCTATAGATGAATGTATTACTGAAGAAATAAACTTATGGAAAGTAAAAATGGGTATTGCATTAAAAACTAAAAATAAAGGCTTTGAAGGTTAGTAACAACCTGGTTCATCCAGCTTTTAACCTCCAATCCATTGATTTACTTTTCTAAATTCAGATTACCTTGGGAAAAGGTTCTCAGATATAACGTAAATTATTTTAATTAATAACAACACCCGAGATAATTTAAAAAATGTAATGGGATGATTGTACTTTTATATAGGGAGAGTCATCAATCATCATTACTGGGTGTCAGTTGAATCTGAACATTTACTAATTCAATATTTAATTAAGGTTGAGTCATTTGTAATTTATTTACCTATTTGGATATATTAAGGTATGTTCAATGATCGCTTTCATTAAATCTGGGCTTTTCTATCTTACGTCCAAGTCGAAATGAACTTCTATTCAGACTGCTTCGCCCAGTGGTGGGGCATCTGAAAGGAACCACTGTCTTCGCCATCTGTAAGTCCGAAACGATTTAAAGGAAGAAGGTTTTTTGTCAAAAATGTCAAATTTTTTACTATTAAAGAAAAAAGGCAGACAAAGTTCACGAGGTCTCATGAAAGAGATTTTGGTGTTTCACACTGGACTGTTCGAAGGCTATTAAAATGGATGGCCAGAGTCTTGTGATGGTAAAACTTTTGACACCAGCAATGAAGAACCCCATCTCCTCCGTTGCTAAACTTATTTGAATGGGTCTTTTAATTGCTTTTGCAGACTTCTTTTTTGACACTTTTGGCCCCTCATACAGCCCCGATGGCAACTTCCTTGACTATACGTTTTAGCGCATCTCAAGTGAAAGGTCTGCAGTGTCAGTCATACAAGCACTCAAACTACTGTCAGACAATACTGGTACTCCATGATTAACCACTACGGGTTTACTTTTGCTGCCAGGAAGCTATTATTGTAGCTACATTAATGATTAAGATAACTCCAACACCCCTTTGGTGTAATGTACATTCGGTAAATTGTCCTTCAGTAAAATGTGCCGTTAGAAAATTTTCCTACGAGGAAATATCTATTCGGCAAAAATGTGATTTGGCAAAAAAGATTGGTCAAAAGTTAACTTGCATTTTCAAACAATCCATGAATTTCATTCGTTCTTCCTCGTCGAAGTTATGATGGTCATGGATCAAATTTATCAAGAATATTAAATTTTGAACTATTATGGAGTTGTACTAGTTCTGGCATAAGCCCAACTTGTCAACAACATGTGCCATCTCAATTTTTTCAATTCAACCATTGCAGCATCGAACGCTCCGACTAGGATTAGACACGACGTTATCAAATTATGTTAATATTTGAGAAAAGATATTGCATCGACCGTAAAAAATGTTTAAATTAAAAATGAGATATAGTGTGTAAAA
>NW_027294912.1:0-858 GCF_016086655.4 Lepeophtheirus salmonis | reverse complement strand
AATATAATGTCTTTAAATCGGTGTATAAGGTATAAAATACCTAGAACCAGTAGATTTTTAAATTTTTCACTCAAATGCAAATATGGAACAAAATATAACAAACTCATTTTTTGGCTTTGCTGCACTTAGAAATCCCTTTTTTCCTATAGTTCAAAGATAATTTTTTGTTGCATAAACAAGAATATTTAGGTACGATAAGATAAATGGAGATGTACCTATGTCTATTCTCCCGATTTTTGGATATTGTGCACCAATATTGTAGACCAAAAAGTTGGAATTCACAAGATGTTATTGATCTATTAGAAAATATTCTACTTAAAATTATATTTTATACAACCTTATATAATATTACATTTATTTTTGTACAAGAATGGATGTTTGAATAAAACATATTCTCTTTAAAGATTTAAAAAAATCATTTTACTACTTTTTTATTGTAATGATGATTAGTAAAAGAAAGTATTCTGGAGCCAATTATTCAGAATAGTCTACAATATGTAAAGAAAGTAAACCAATTTTTGGTTTAAATAAATAGTCCACATTAATTAAAAATATGATTCGACAACCCAAAAAATTGGAGATTGAAAACATATGATTCTGTGGTCGGTATAATTCTATGACATAACCAAAATTCCTTTTGCTATATTTAAAATTTCATTTAATATCGATATATTGATTGGTTTTCATCTATATTCAATATAATTGAGTCAAAACAGATTTAAACATTATCTTTAAGTATATTGTTAAGAAAGTTTGATGAATTATATGTTAGTCCACATGATAACTTACAGTATTTAATCTCTTATTTTTAGATCAAATAAAAATTTAACTCTTAATTTTGGTGTTTTATTCAGAAAA
>NW_027294911.1:0-10661 GCF_016086655.4 Lepeophtheirus salmonis | reverse complement strand
AAACCTATTTTACCTACTACTTTGCAAAACATGAGGACGATCTGAGCAAATGGAAAATATAAGTGTAATGGGTGAATATTTGTATGAAATAACTCGAAGTAACTCACCTTATTATCAGATGTCAATCGCTATCATACGAGATACCATGCCATGCATGCAGAGGATAATGATCTTTTTGTATTCTCAATTGATGAAATGTAAAAAAAATGAAACAAATTATTGAGAATAACTATATAATCAAGTAGGACTGGAGATCAATTTCTTCTTAGTAGCACATATACCCCTTTGTGTGGTCGTGTTCCTTGACGTATGTATGTATAGTTTTGTAATATATGCATATTTGTACTATTTTATAGTGTATGTCTTATGGTAAAAAAGTTATAAATTCCTAAGAAATTTTACTTTTCATTAATAATGCAATTAATAATGTTGAAATACATTTTTCTTTCCATATAATGTACCTTTTATATATATATATGCAAATAAATTTTTGAATTACGTTTATTAAAAGACACTTTTCATTGTGCATACAAGTCCAATATTAGTTATTTTTCCATTCAAGAAACTATAATTTGTTTAAAATAAAACATATATAAAATTAATTAATATTATTTTATTTCAAAACTATGTAATAGACGGAACCAAAGACACTCGACAGCTTTCCATAATTGCAGTGTTGGCTGTTCCCTTAGATAGCTATTTTTGGGTCTTCCTTATCTCATTAACTTATCCAATGATTACAAGTTTTGTTTTAAAAAATATCAGCAACGTATTTACTGCAGTTCCATCATATCCAATGCTAATGAAGACTTCCAGATAAAGGAAATAATTCTATTGCAATGTGTTCTGCTTTTCCAGAAATAGGGGAAATGGCTGATGTATTTACCTTCAGGTTCTACAGTTCCAATTTTATTATTTAATGATTTTACACAACTTTATTTATTAAAACAAGAAACGTTATGAATTATTGTACTTTCAAACCCAAATCTAAAGTCAATACTTTGTCTCAAACTGCATCACGAATTCACTTTACACGTTTCTAAAACTTATTAAAATAATCAATATGTAATTCGTAGTTATACGTTACTTATTTAAATATGATTAATAAGTATGAATTGTGATATGTTTTCTCCACAAGAATGAAAAAATAATCATGACAGCTCATAGTTTTATAATTTTTATAAGGATTGCCAAATTCAAAAGGCCCTCACGCTTTTGAAGACGTATAATATTCAGGTCTGGTTATTGCTGTGTTTATCCAACGATTTTCTTATTGCCTAACTTTGTTCAAATAACATTGGCCCTAAAAACTCCAACAAGGATAGACTTAGTTTTAAGCGAAATTTCCCATAATTTGCCACGTGGTTTATAAATGTCCCCTTAGTAAAGTCGTAATTCATTAGTCAATACTACTAATTACTTTTAATTGAATTTTTTCCTACCTCGGTCGTTTGACTATTTCCTCAGTTCTATTTTTAATACAACTTTACATTCAAACCTTTGATTAAACGCTATTTTTGAAGAATCTCATCAAAACTTACCAATACGTTTTAGACTACGCTTAAACTAATAGTTTTCAGAAGTTATTTTATAATAATATTCATTGCATCTTTAGCTTTTATAAAACTCAAAGTAAATTTGCATCAATCGATAGAAAATAATATGATCAAATAAAAATTCATAGACGATACATGACAAAAATGTATTTTAAGAGTCCATAGTTTTAAGATGACTGATTCGTCGAGGTGCTGGTCGTGATGGTTGCTCTGGAATAAAGTAAGTTTTTTCATCATTTGTATTCGGAGAATGTTGATTATTTGCACATGCATTTAGTTCATGCTCGTCTTCTTCATCCAAATCCTGCTCATCTTGCCCTTCTGTTTTACTTTCAAACGAGTTTTCTGAATTGGAATCTTCTTCAGTGACCTCTGTTATTGTGTGTTCTTCCTCATATTTAAAGTCTTCCTTCCGATTTGATTTACTGGTTTGATTAATTCTAGAAATATTGTGGGATGAGCTGTTTCTATTATCATAATAACGCTGATATTGATCTTTCTTTATTAAACTATCACGAGGAGTTGAGTTTGTATGATATTTTGTATATGGGCTCTTCAACTTCATTTCTGGTACGACTAAGGGATTTGGACCCTTTTGATCAAAATATATAGAGTTATGGGTTGATGGATTACCTTTAGACAACGAAATAACATCTGGAACATTTATGATGAGAGGCGAATACATTGGAGCGGATATCTTCAACGTGGATATGGGAGTTCCTCTATCTATAGTTACTTCTGTAGTGTTGTAATTTTGATAGTCAATGTTTTTTATTCTTGATAACGATCTACTTTGATGCTTCTTTTTCTCTTCAACAAAATGATCCAAGACTATATTTTGTGTGTTTTTATTATCTAAACTCTCATCTTTAAAAGATGTAGTCGGCATGTACATTTTCCAACCTTCTGCGTTATTGTTTCGGGATGGAGTTGGTAGAGGTAAAGACGTATTTTTAAAATTTGGTCTTTCAGGTTGACTGTAAATGTCATCTGAATGTCGTCTACTGTGTGTTTTTGATGCCATGTAATTAAATAACGCACTTTCAGACATGGCGTTGACCATATTGAAAGGTCTGGTTTCATTTGTTTGAGTCATGGCATCTTTAAAATGCCTGTTTTCCTCAGATGTACTCATAGACTTGATCCATTCTCCAACATGCTCACTTGGTTCATTTTGCGTATTTTGTTTGGCCGTCGATTTTTCTAAAAATATTTGTCTCTTACTTCTTACATTTCCACTTTCGATATTAGGAAGGTATGAAGAAATGTTGCGCCCTTCTTTTTGTATTGAAAAATCCGTCTGATTTCCCTTGTTCCGATATTTCAAGATGCTTCTACGAGGGTCATCTGTATTTGAAAAGACATTTCTCATATAAGTTTCTGTAGTTATATTCTTATTTGGCTCTTCAACATCTACTTCACACATATCTGACTGTTGTTCATAAGTCTCGACGATTACTTCTTGATTTTTATAGCAACTATTACTTTTATTGCGGTCTAGAATATGTGGGTTGTCTATATGTCTTAAATTTTTAAACAGTTTTTCTTGCTTCTCTTCAGTTGCAAACTGCTCACCTGCTAATCGACTCTGATCAATTTGCTGTTGTGTTAATTTCTTTAAATACAATTCCTGGAGCTTCTTTATTTTATTTTCTGTAGAAATATTCTCAGTCTGTACTTCTTTACTTGAGGATGTGTGTTTTTGTAAGACATCCACCTCTTTTTCTCTTTGTTTAAGCATCTTAATCTCTTTTTGCATGTTGTTCTTGTAATAGCCTTTGCCTCATGGCAAATTCCTCTTGAATCTTTTTACTTTCTTCTTCTCGTAGGCTCTCGAGTTTTTGGATCTCTTCTAACTTTTTTTTCTCTTCTTTTTTACGAAGAATCCCAATTTCTTTTTTCTTCATTTCGAATTCTTTATTTCGAATGTCTTCTTCACGTCGTTTAACCTCGGTTTCCTGACGTTTTTTTTCCTCCCTCATTTTATTAAGTTGTTCCTCTTTCTTTCGAATTTCAGAGTCATCACCGTTATTTAATTTGACCTTCTCCTTATCTGAGAGCTTGCCACTGACCTTCTTACCCTATTAAAGAATATACATAGAGAATATACTGATAAAATAATTAATCATACCTCTTTAATTTCATGATCAAATACCATAAGGACAAGATCATTGTAATACTCATTCATTATGTTTCAATCACCAAGAAGAAGTTATTTGTAAGAAACAATCTTTGGTGCTTATAAGTTATACCACTCCTTGATAATCAATTCAAATCATGGTTTGAAGTGTATCTATCGATTGAACTATGAAACTATAACAAACAAACTTCATAAAAAATTAAAAAAGATAAGTGTTTTATTTTGAAAAAAAAAATATCAATATTTATTTAACTTCCATTATTAAATCATTTAATTAAACGAGTTTTTATTCAATTAAATAGAAAAGCAATCATTTATAGACTAATATAATATGTAATAACGTTATTTAAGATTGAATAAATATAAAAGATTATAACAAGTATGAAGATTTTATGGCATAGATAACTTTTGCAATAAGAAAACGAGCATGTCAGAATCCCAAGTGTTTTTGACAATTTTTCTTAATAAGTGATGATATATTTATTAAAATAATGAAATATTTTGTAGGATCATATACTTATGGAAAATGTATGAGATATTATTATAAAATATAATTAAATAAAATATTTTTTTAGACTAAAAATAACCTGATGGATAAATATATGTCACGTGTTAAACAAAACTGATTTTAAACAAAAAAATAAACTGATAAATCTCAAATAGAGTCTTCTCATGTGACGTCAGTATTGTTGATATCGGCCATTTTCTTACTGTCAATCATAAATTTATCCTTCTAATGCCTAGTATTATTATTATATATATATGACACTGCTATGCATTTAAAATATGTTATCACATCGCAATAGAATCATATTTCTATATTGTAGATACAAATTAAAGTATTACAATGGAAATAATAAGAGGTATTTCTCTAATTATCCTAATTTTATCGTCCCAAATCAATAAAAAAAAATTTATTGAATAAATCTAGTAATTTTAAAGGGTTTTAAGATCGAATTACTTTAATTCAAATCAAATATCAGTGTTTATCATTTGAATAATTTCCATTAAATCTCGATTAAACTTTTAAAAATGGTTTTAGAATAAAAGAAACTTAATACCTGCATTAAATGCTACTTAATGCAAATGATAAACAGAGTTGGGGGGCTCTTAGTAGTTTCTTCAAATATCGGCGGTGGGTTGTATCCTGTTTAGGAGTGGGCGGTAACCGAAAAAACACCCATATTTCGGAATACAATTGGGGGATTGTGAGGGGCTCTTAGTAGTTACTTAAGTATCGGAGGTACCTCAAAAACCGCAAACATCTATGCCCCTTTCCTCATAAATTTATAAAAATGGTTTTATACAAAATTGTTTTAATACAAAAATGGTTTACACAAATTGTTCTTATACGAATATGTTTCATGAGAAGTTACCGTAGACTGACTCAACCAACCCAATAAAACCAAGATGTTTACAGTACCATTTAATCGATTTCGAGTCTCCTATATAAGTTTGCCCACAGGTGATACTTTCTCATTCTATATCGAAATGGGAGACAGCCATAGAGGAAAGATGAAATTAAATTATCGCAACCTTTTAGTAATGAGGAACTAATTTCGGGGCGTCAAGTAAAATAACGCAAAGTGAGAAATATTTGACGGATGAAGAGAAGGATCTCGACTTTATCGAGTTATTTTATTCAAGAACTTTAAAAAAAAAAAAAAAATATGAGAGAACCTCAACTCGGATATTGGCCCGTAATGTCGTCAAGAATTGTATGAAAAGAACTAATATCCTTGAGACAATTCCTTCACATATACTCGTTGGGAAAAAGGTCTCTAGACGTATTCATGACTCTGTTCATAGCAGATTTCTGATGTCCTCTCGAATTCAAGTGTTCTCCAGTGGCTTCCAAACATTTATCAATATAAATTTAAAAAAAAAAAAAATCAATACTCTTTGCAATATAAAAAACGATATTTAAACTGCATTTAATTTTTTGACTGAAGTGGTTCTCAAAGAAATTATAATTTTGAAAGATTAAAATGATAGAAATACCGAGAGGTTCAATTTAAACTTCAAGAAGTTATAACTTATTAATTAATAATAGAATTTCAAAAAAAATAATGCTATAAATAGATGTGTGTCCGAGCTCTATTAATAGTTAATATAGCCACTCTTAGTGGCATTAATGGCTTCAAAGCAGTGGAAGGACTGGCACCCGCTGCGTATGTAGTCCTTTATCATGGCGTTTTTTCTCACATTAATTCGGGATTTTATTGTTATATTCCAGTACCTTGGTTGAAAAGGATGTGCTAGTACTTTTATTATTTCAAAACTTTAAAGAAGACAGACTTGACTCAATCAACACAATATAACAAAGATGTTAGAGGATCATTAATATATAATCAATGTTGTCTCCACTGGAGACCTCTTCAAAAATAGTTACAAAACATAATTTTTAAATTCCCGAGCTTTCTCAAAAAATAAAAATTAGGAATATTTAAAATAATATATATGAGTACATTCATATATTAATAAGTTATAATGAACCCCGAGCTTTCTCAAAATAAAAATTAGGGACCTCCTTGGACCTCGGTGTTTGGATGGCAGACACTGCAGCCCTTCCCTCAACATGCAGCCAAAAGGTGTAGTCAAGAGGGTAGCTCTCAGGGTTGTAAAGGGGAGGAAGAAAAGTGTCAAAATAGAGTTATAATGAACTTAAAAGATTCATTCAAAAGAATTTTGCAACGGAAGATATGGGGTTCTTTCATTTCCAGAGTCAAAAGTGGTCTCTCCATCCTCACAAGGCTCTTTCCACCCACTTTTTTGATAGATCTCTGTAGTGCCTGGTGTGAATCTCCGAGATCTCTTATATGGGGCCTCATGGACTTGAGGGGATTGACCTGGGCTCTTTTCTTAAACTCTTCCATCACCAGTTTGGCGTCTTTTGACAGAGCCGTTCTTCAACATTTTAGACTTGCTAAAGACGTAGAGGGTGGTCCTGGAAAAGCCTGACTGATTGAGAGTGTGCAAATGGAAATTCGTCGATCACGTTCAACCGTCATTTTCTCCACTTCTACGGAAGCTAAAGAGTTCATGTCTGGTTTTGCTTTGTAACTAATTATTTATGCTCTAATAAATATCAAACTATAAACTAATTTAAATCACTTAATCTTCATTAATAATTATTGAACCAGTAAGTGTTCGGATGTTAATAGATCACCCGGTATTTATACTTTTTGCCTCTGATAAAGCCATGGATATATGTATATTTGAATAGAGCAGATTTTGTAATAAAAAAAAGTTAGAGGGAAAAAAAATTATTCAATATGGGATTTAATGTATCTATCCTCTTTCATATTGTGGGAACCAGAATGTTTGTGAATGTTAAGTGATTCAAGAGTCAAGTGAAGTGCTTCTTTCAATGAAAACCTAATGCTCGGAAAGTTTTAAGAAGATTTTATACTTTTTTTGGTATTTTTTCTTAGAATACATAAATTTAGACTATTCTAATAAATTACGAGATTGTGGTGTAAGGAAAAATGGATGCATAAGAGGTTGTTTGAAAACACAAAGTTCTTGCCAATTGATTATTTCTACAAAATCTGACATGATTTTTATTAGTTTCTCCTAGGGCCTTTTTCCAGTAGTCCTGACCAAATTCATTTCTGCCATATAACAAGCATGTTTATTGAAGAGTTGAATCAGTCACACTGAAGTGATTTTGGGCTTTAACTGAAATTTCCTAGTAAACAATGCGGAAAAATTCATAGATATCTTCAATACAGGCTCGTGTAAATAAATTACCAACTTTGGCACGTCCAATAGATGTTGAAACTTAAGTCCCTTTAGAATAAAAAATCTAATGCATTTCCACATAAATCCATACTTAAAATTCAGGAGGCATATTGAGCTTAGTATTTGCAACAACTACTCCATGCAAAAAAAAAAAAAGAAACTTCATAAGAATAATTCACGTTCATATCCATTGAGTTTACATCTAGAGAATATATTATTATATGGT
This sequence comes from Lepeophtheirus salmonis, assembly GCF_016086655.4. Classification (NCBI taxonomy): domain Eukaryota; kingdom Metazoa; phylum Arthropoda; class Copepoda; order Siphonostomatoida; family Caligidae; genus Lepeophtheirus; species Lepeophtheirus salmonis. The sequence continues at coordinate 2,995 of NW_027294911.1, read as the reverse complement.
ATAACAGATTTGTAAAGATAGAAAGAAAACTTCATTTCCCTTTGATTTATTTTTAAACTTATATTTCCTTCCTCATTTCCACCTCAATTCATTACAATTCCTACCATATTATTATAACCATCTATTTTAGTCGAAAGTTGTTCAAAAATAACTAGAGAAAGAACTTGTACGAATCTTTTCGCCCTCTCATTTCCTTTGGTAAATATTTTGAAGCACCATGTATTGTTGTATGTACCTGCTATTTATTATGTAGAGTTGTAAATCCGAAGCATTAATCAGGGGGCATTTTACAGGGTTATAAATTTATACATATATCCAAAATTAAAATTTTTGAAAAAAAATCCAAAAATTAAAATTTCTTGAAAAATTCAAAATAGCCCATTATCAAATGTTAGTTATTTTAGAAAATAGTTCAAAAATTCACAGCTGTTCACAAAAAAAAAATTTTACTGGCCAATAAAACTAAATTTTCAATTTTTTGGAGAAAAATTTCAAAAAATAATTTTTTTTAGAAAAAATTGACAAATTATTTATTAAAAAGAAAAAATCTAAATTAAATAAAATTTCAAATATTTTAATTTGTTAGTATAATAGCTTAAGAGGAGAAATGGATACCTTGTTGTAAAGGTTAGTACTGGTAGAGATGAAACAGATGAGGAAGAGTCCTTCGGTCACTAATTGACTATCAATTCAAGCTGATGATATCGGAAATCAGGCCCTGAGGGGAGGTGGATTATCACCCAAACTGGAATAGCCTGGCAAATAGTGTCTTTTAAAGAAAAATCCTAACGTATCAAACGAATAATATTTCATTATTGCTTCTATAACGAGGTTCCTCGGTTCCTCGCTTGAATGTGGTAGATCCCTGACGTTGTCTTCCACTCTTATCTGAATTTAGTTAATCTATGTTGTATTAGAATTTAAACTATCTCCTTCACTAAACTTCTTTAACTTTCTCTGCAAAAAACTGAGTCATTCACTTTTACAAACCCATCATTGACTTAGGTAAATCATACTCAAATACTACAATATTTTCTTTCTAATAATTTATTCGAAAAATGTACACTTTGGATTTCTTTTGATTTTGTTACTCAGGATTTGTCAAAACCCCTATTCAAATACAGAGTTAACTATTCATAAGCTTGTCAGAAAAAGTGTACCAGAGTTGCGCTCTCAAAAATTCAGCATAAAGCGTGCTAATATTCTAATAAATCTTTCTTTGATCAAAAGGTTATATTTTGAGAATTGCCAACGAAATGTCTCAGATTTTATATATGTTATGGCATTTATTACTTTGAATCGAAGATGATCTAGAAAATTAAATTACAGTAAATCACACAAAGTGATTATATCGTATAAATAGTCTTATTTTTTAATTAAATTAACCCTGTGGACTTTACTTATTCAATGTACTGCCAAGTCCAGGTTCCCTTTGGATTTCCTGTCAATTCTATTTAATGAATCCTTGAAAGCACGAATACCTTGAGTCCCTTTTGTTTTCAACAAACACATTAGTACAGACTTGGACTTGATGATGCATTCAATTTGAATATTTATAAAGTTTATATAATTAAAAATTTGCTGGAAATTTTAAATTGTGGAAAATGAATAATAACAAATTAAAATTTAATTATATCTATGGTTTCCGTCTTAGCTTTAATATACATATGAATAATTAAAAATATGTGACAAATACTTAAAACAAGTCCTTGACCTGTTTTAACCGAGGATCCATCCAAGAGGAATTAACTGGCTAATACAATCTTCCTTTCACTTTTTATTTTTAATAGTATATAAAGTTAGAAGAAAACAAAAACTGTTGCTAGGCAGCAAAACGGAGGAGGAAGATAGATACGTTTCTTTGTATATATATAAGACTAGTATGAGCCTGCCCGTTCCATGGACGCATGGGGTGTGGACACATTTGGACACAAAAGGGGGTTGTCAAATACTCAAAATTCAATGAAATAATGTTATTCATAACTTATGTTTGTCTATTTGAATCAAATGTTAAAGTACCTAATTTATTCCAGAACAATAACTAAAAACCCAAGAACGATTTTTTTTTTTTTTTTGTACGGCGATACTCTCACAGTTATATATACCTTGAAGATAGCCCAACAGATTGCAAAAATACCAAATAATCAGTAGCTACGTAACAATCCTCTTAGAATGTAGCTAAACCAAATTTATGATTAATATTTTATTTTATTTTTTGTTGATGTTTTTTTATCACAAAGAAAAAGTTTATTATAATAACCTTTGATAAATTAAATCCTGGTCAACCCTATGCCAATAAACTAACCTACTCTTAACTTACCTAAGGTAAATATCGCTTAATACATGCTCCAATTACATAACAACTTTAAAATGACTTTACCTCCAAATAAATTAGTATCATGCGTACATCAAATGCTTCAATAGAATGCTTATAAGGGTTCATCTGAATTGCAGCAATCAACGACGAATTAACTGGCTAAACGCAATCTCCCTTCCTGTTACTACCTAAAAAATGATTTAAATTTAATGAAAAATATTTAATTTATTCCAGAAGAATAATTAAAAACCAAAAACTTGAATGCATTTATCAGTAAAACCCAGAAAAGAATTAAAACCAAACTTAAAATTTTGGTGTAGTTTTCATGAAAAAAAAAAAGAGTTTAAGTTCGTCAAAATGACTTCTGAACGGGTATTGTGTATGCCGATACTCCCACAGTTACGCCTGCTTTGGAGACAACCCAATAAATTGCAAAGATACCAATTGCTCAAGTTTGGTAAATCAAATAATCCGTAACAGTAAACAATCAAGAGATTTCTACGTAACAATCCCCTCAGTAAGTAGCTAACCCAAATTTATGATAATTATTTTTTTAGTTGATGTTTTTTATAATCACAGATAAAAAGTTTATTATAATAACCTTTGTAAATTAAGCCCTGTTCCACCCCATGTCAATAAACTAACCTGGGAGGAAGCATACAGAGCCCTATAAGAAGA
>NW_027294910.1:0-636 GCF_016086655.4 Lepeophtheirus salmonis | reverse complement strand
GATAAAGCTTCTTCCAAAATTGGGCTTATTTTCTCCATAATTAATCCAGATAAAATTGGATTAATGTAGATTTAATAGTGTAATTGGTCTAAAGTTATATTTATATTTTGTGTTTTTGCCCACTTTTTTTTTTTTCAGAGTACTCAAATTCCTTACTTTCATCTCTTTGGAAAGATATTGTTGTTGCAAGATTTTGTTTAAGTAGCTTGTTAAAATCGAGATTGTATAAGGAAACATTTTATAAAATTCTGCATTTATTCCAAAAGGGCCCTGGGATTTTCCACTTCTTAATTTTTGTTCCTGTATTCATATACTTTTTCAATAGTAAATTTTTTTAGAAACTTTTTTATCTTTTTAGGAGAAAATCTAAGCATGAAATCAAATTTTGAATTTTAAGTAAATTGAATATTTTGTAGCAATAATCACCTATAATCTTCTGCACCGTATCTTCATCGTCTTTCAGTTGTCTTTCAACATCAGAAAGAGATAACTTACATGTACATGTAGTTTACGTTCATATTTACGTCATTAATACTTCGATTAATTTTCCTTGCATTTTATATATACCGATTTTGTTTCTTTCTCCATCTTATGGATCATTTTGATTTCTGAGTTCTCATCTCCTGACATTAGTAG
>NW_027294909.1:0-468 GCF_016086655.4 Lepeophtheirus salmonis | reverse complement strand
ATTAATAACTCTGTTGCTTTCTATAATATCAAGTACTATGGTTGCAATATTGTCAGTGAGAGCCTATGTTTTTATTAGCTCCAATGTAGTATTGTACTGTTGGATTCTACTTGAAAATTATATGAAGGGTACACCAAGAAGACTTTTGTCAGGATACACTTCTTCTCAAATGCTATGTCTTGACTTGACATGTATGCCATGTGAGTGGTCATCGATTTTAGTAGAAAGTGTGTTTTGTTATTTGAATATTTATTGATGTTTTGTCATTATACATCTGAATTAAGAGCAATATTTTTGATATACAATTCTATATCATATGATATAATATTGGGCAGGATTAGAACAATAGAATTTAAAAGCTTTTGGAAATCTATTTTGGTGTAATGGATTCTATAATATTTAAGAGGAAAATATTTATTGAATTCTACAGTGACTTTTTAGTGTTTTAATCTCAAATATTCCATCTAT
>NW_027294908.1:0-678 GCF_016086655.4 Lepeophtheirus salmonis | reverse complement strand
TAATGAAAGTTCATTATTCCATCCTGTTATTCTATCTGTTTTAGAGTAAAAAAAATCATTTTTAAGTATTTGAGAGTTGGGAATATGTTTGATCAAGTTTTCATCAATAAATCTCCTGCAAATTTTTGTTACATAATGTCTAAGGTTTTAATTGTTTCCATTTACTTCATTGTTCTGTATGACACTGGGGACTAAGCTTGTCATATTAAGCCTTGTAACGTTGGCGTTTCTTTATCAAAGAATTGGGTTATGAAACCATATATTTAATTAATTCTTTGGTCCAAAGTATTGCTATTTTGCAAGAGTACTAATTTTGCAAATTAATTATACACAGACTTAACTTGTATAACAAATTAATAATCACTTATGAAATATTTCAAAGATTTTTACTTCTTTTTGTGTAAGCTCATCAAATACCATGTGCAATCATGACGTGTCTCAAAAATGTAATAAAAAATATTCTAAAACTATCTTTAGAAAATAATTATATTCATTTTTGAAAAAATAACTATTGATAACTCTTTACAATAACTTAATTCCATAGTTTATATATATATATATATATTTTGAGATAACGTATTCTAATTAATCAAATAAGAGTCTGGGCTGTGTGTGCCTTCTTATTTGAATACTTCTAAATTAAACCTTAAAATGTTTGAGCTTTACTAGGGGATGAGA
>NW_027294907.1:0-705 GCF_016086655.4 Lepeophtheirus salmonis | reverse complement strand
TGGATGTGATTCACAATTAAAATCTTCAATACGGGCTTTACGTTGACTTTCAACAATCAACTTATTTTTTCAAAATGGTGTTTTTCACTTTTATAAAGGTTTTTTTGCATTCATGAAAACTCTTGGGCTCAATCAAGGTTTTTGTAATGTGAACCAACGCACACAAGACAGCCTATCAGTTTTGTCTTGCTTTAAGGAATATAAATCCATTTTACGTATTATTATACGGTAAATGTCATGGAAGCATTTTAATTAATTAATTAAGGTTTTGCCTGAAAGGTCAATGTCTACCTTTATGTAATTACCATTGCTATTCAACCCGATAAGCACAGGTGAAAATATTTTTTCACTAAAAATAGAACTCTTTCTGATGGATTAGATGATTTTGATATAGCAGCTGACTCAAAAAAAGAATAAGACTGAGGAAAAAAATGATTATTTTTTAAAATCCCTGAGCCTTGTATCCAGTAAGTCAACAATGACCGTAAGGCTAGTAGATTTCAAATAATTGAAGATAGAAGACACCCTTTTCCAAGAAGCAATCGAGTTTACATTATAAGCTACACATGACACACGGTGCGTTTAAAACAGGATTAGGTGGGGGAAAAAAGCCCTTCATAAAATCTGTTTGTATTTATTAAATCTACAAAGTCTCAGGGCTATAGATATAAATAAAAAAATTGTGACCCTATATCCTAAGGAATT
>NW_027294906.1:0-9780 GCF_016086655.4 Lepeophtheirus salmonis | reverse complement strand
ACAATGTATAATACTTGATAAAATTTGAAAATTACCTAACATACTATTTAGTTTGTAGAACCAGAAATAAAATTAATACCAAGAAGAGTCAAGCATTGATAAGAGCTGATGAAAGTTGGAAAGCTTTATTTAAAACAATTTCCCTCTCACTCTTAGCTCGATCCCCTGCTCTCTCCGTAAAAAAGTTTCCCTTAAAATATGAATGCGGGAAATTTAAAAATATAATTTTCATGTATCCTGATGATTGATCGATATATCCACAATTACATACAATGTTTGCTTTCTTTCATTTGTAGTTTTCTTTACATTATTGAATAAGCCTTAATAATTTGTCTGCAAATACATAAGAAATAAAGAAATGGTAAGTAGATTAAACTAAATTTTAAAATTTGGGTTAATTTATATCCTCCTTTTGAACTATCGAACCAGCCAACTTCTTCAACAGCTAAAATTCTCAGTAAGTTGAATGAAAAATCAAGTTCTCTATATACAAGACGTCGGAGACCGAAGTCGAGCAAATATGATAGCTATCGTCTAAGATCCAGAACCTCGAACGTTGACGAAAATTTATTTGGAGAACCACTTAAAAATAAACTAATGTCTAGGAGTCGTTCTATGGAAGTCATTGACCATTCGAATGGATTTCAGAACCACATCACGAGGATAAACTTTTTACAAAACGTCTTACACCACCTAAAATTGGTAAAGCGATGGAGAGGCCTAAAACAGCTTTGGCCAATATGCGAGTTCATAAAAAATGAATGAAAATCCAGAGTTTGAAAAAGGATCAGGTGGAGAGGGAGGGAACCCGGCATTGTGAGTAGTAACGAGGGACATGATACGAAATCTAATTGTACCCAGAGAGGACGCTACTATACAGCCATTTGTTCTCTCCAGAAGGGATTTTCAAAGAATGAAGCAAATATCTCAAGTAAATACATAGTTTATTATGATCGTTTAGGTTACATTGATGAAAGACATTCTGCATTCTGCAATGGTGTAGGTGATATCATCAGAAGAAAAACTTCGCATGCAACAACAACAAGATGAACTTAAAGAAATGGCTACACGACATTGTGAGGAGCAAAGGATAACCTTGGAGAATGCATCATCATCTATTGTAAATCAATCTATTTTAAAAGATCCCTACACATTGGAAATGGATCATGTAACGAAGCTCCGTGATAATCAAATAATTGAAAAAGCTCAAAATATCTATGATGAAGAATTACCTGAAATTAAGAGACTAAACGATGCTATTTTTTAAGGCAAAATGCCAAGCTATTGTTGATAAGCAAAGAGAGGATAAAGAAACACGATTGTAAGTACATTATATTTATAGGCTATTCAATTTCAGATCCATGGCCCATATTCGACCAAGGAGGAAAGAATAAAATTTTCTTTTGAAAAAATAAAAAAGTGATCAAAATATAGTAGCCCTGAAATCTCACAAGCATTACATTATAAACGTATAGAATAAATAAAATTTATATCAGACCATAAAAATAGAAACAACATTTTCTACAAAAACGTCAACAAATGAAATATGGGCATGCATTATTGAAAAGGCCAAATATGGCCTTTTCTAAAATAAGTAATCTTTTTAAAAAATAAGGAAAATAGAAAATTATTTATTTTTTAAAAAGTGAATATTTTTTATTGTTTCATGAAAAACAATAAGTATTTTTTTATTTTATTTTTGAGCAATGATACGGAAACGTAACAAAGGAGAATTTGGTAGTTCCATAGGCATTTTGTTATGTATTTATAGTTTGTATCTAGTCAGGCACAATACATTTCAATACGGATACCTTGATTTTTTATACGTCTTCAGTATTACCTGAGAGGGGCGTCGAAGGGGGAAAGCTGTAGCCCCTCCACAAAAAAAAATATAATTATGCGGACGCTCCGTCCTCATAATTCTTTAAGTCTGAGGTGTCAAATTAAATCTATTCTTTTCGACCTTTGAAAGTATGTTAAATCTTACTTGCCACAGTGACATTTTTGCTGCAATGCTCACTTATTTATAATTTGATGCAATTGAAACGAGTAAAAACTTATTCCAAATCGTAATACTCTTAAATTACATGATCATGTATTAATACAAATGAACTTGTAAATTCTAATGAATTTCTCTATCGATAATTAAATAATGGCCGTGTCAGTTTTATAACTAGGAATTTTTTCATAAATATTACTAATTTTGATAAGTGGTGGGACCATGGCCACCTGTAGCGTAACATGGACCCTGATTTATCTTTTCTACAGGCCCCACTCACCCTAAAATCGGCCCTCATATTACACCAGATGAAATCCAATTCAATAGTTCTGGTATTTTTAATAGTTCCAAAATTATTTTTCAAATAAATTTAACCACAGACAAGAAATGGCAGAAGCAGACAGACATATTGAAGAGGCAATGGAAAAGATCGTAAGAGAGCTTTACAATTGGAGAATGAAAGACAATTAGAAATGGCCGAATATGTCAAAGATTTTCGCAAGGGATTGAGTGACCAAATTTCAGAAATGGAAATGCTAAAAATTCAGGAATTAGAACGTCGAGAAAAGGAAATAGACCTTCGCAAGAAAGAGGAGGTTGAAGCCAAAATTAAGATTCAAGAGGAAGAATCATTAAGAAAGCAAAAAAGTATCTACCTACAGAAGCAAATGAATGAAGAAATGGAAGATATGCGAAAAAGACGAAACTTGATTGAAATAAGAGAAAAAGAACATGAAAAACGAGTAATTTGATTTATGTATACAGAACAAAAATGTATTTTCCATTTTTTAGATTTTAGATCTTCAAAATACTAGAAGGGAAGCAGAAATTTCAAAGAAAAGGCTGAAAAAGAAATTAAAAGGCTTAGGGAGCGAGAAATGATGAGGCTTAAAGATGACATTGAAGTAGGTCAGACATACGGTGTTGAAAGAGAAAGAGTAAGATTGGCTCGACAACAAAATGAACTCGATAAAGAGTGGAGGCGAAAGGAAATGGAAGATGCAAGAAACAGAGCTGAACAGAATAGGAAATTAATCGAGTGAGGGAGGAGCAGATCAAGCAAAGATATGAAATCACTGCTAGGGCTGCAGAGGGTGATAAAAATTACTGGAACAAGGCCCAAGTGGAAATGAAAGAGGTCCTCGAACATGACAAGCTAAATGAAGAGATAAAGCTTAAGGTAAATTACTTTCCACTTCAATTTCAAACTCGAGAGATCGATTTTATGAATTACAGAAACGACAAGACTACCTTAACGATCTCAAGCGGCAAATGGACTCGAAAAAAAAAGAAAAAAGGGATCACATGCTTAGAATTAGAGAAGAAGAAAATTATGAAACCTTTGAGAGACAAAAACACCAAGAGAGAGTGGAAAAATTAAAGAAAAGAAACTCCAGCAACTAAGGTACTGTCTTTACATACATGTTCCGTAGATTTACGGGTATTTTTTCATCATCAGAGCCTACAATATACCAGACAGATATCTTAAGGATGTCGAAAGAAAATGTAAGTACCCAAGCAGTGGACGTTTCACAGTCTCCTACTTCGGACGAAAATAAAAAACTACGGAGCCAATTTTCTAGAATTTTGTACTTTTATAGTTAATGCATTAAATTGAAGTAATAAAAACACGATTTTTTTATATGGTCGATATATATATTCTCGCAATATAAAGTTGTACATATTTCTAAAAATTTAAAACCTAATTAATAATTAAGCACGTTCGCCTCTAATTCTCCTGGCAAGTTGAATGTCTTTAGGCATGATTGTCACCCTCTTTGCATGAATCGCACACAAATTTGTATCTTCAAACAGTCCTACAAGGTAAGCCTCGGAAGCTTCTTGTAAAGCCATGACCGCACTAGACTGAAATCTCAAGTCAGTCTTAAAATCTTGAGCAATTTCTCTGACAAGTCTTTGAAATGGAAGTTTACGAATCAACAATTCAGTAGATTTTTGATATCTTCGGATTTCTCTTAAGGCTACGGTTCCTGGACGATAACGATGAGGTTTCTTTACACCTCCAGTGGCAGGTGCAGATTTCGAGCTGCTTTAGTTGCCAATTGCTTCCGAGGAGCCTTTCCTCCAGTAGATTTACGGGCAGTTTGCTTGGTACGAGCCATTCTTTAAAAATAATCACAAGATAAAAGTTACGTCTGACAACAGCAAGAGTAAAATCAACAATGATCCAATGTGAGACTTTAAATTAATAGCTAAAAAAGTTATTACGAAGTACTTACCATTGTGAAAAGCTCACACTTTACAGGATAAAATCAGATACATAGTGAAATAATATAAATTTTCTTATTTTCTAATCATAAAAGCAAGTTCATCCCTAATGGTAAAATTGATCTCGTATAATAGTGACACAATTATATTAATATCCAATGTCATGTCATATCACTCGATGTTGAATTTTGATTTTTTTGCCTACTTGATTCTTATATTGAATACAAAGAAATACTCAAATCCAAATTTCAATTTATTTTTGGTTTGCCTTTTATGCATAAAAATACTTGATATTACTTAAAAGGATATAAATGTTCAAAAACTGCAATAAATTTACATATTCTATCACATAGCTATGTTAAATTATATTATAAATGAAGAAGATATTTAATTAATTATATAAATATATTATTAAGACTTAATAATTAATTGTCTAAAGAGTGCCTCTGACTTTTTGAAGTCCTTCATTCGTTGAAGATGAACCGTGCGGTCTTTTAGAGCCCAACCCCTTACGACTTAATTGTTTTTCGATGATTTGTGCATTAAGGGCATATGAATCTGCAATTTCTTTTTCTTCTAATTCATCTTCTTCATCTGAGACAGTGGACACAGTTACAGATGAAAACTTACCCATATTTTTAGTATGCTTTGTAACTTTTTTAGGTTGCTCAAGAGCTGCTTGTGAGTAGATGTCTTTATTAGCTTTACTCTGAGTAGAAGAGACAAGAGCTCCTTTAAATATAAAAGTTACCGCAGAGTTTGGATCATGGCGGTAAAACTGTTGGAGATTACACCTAAAAAAGAATATTTTATACTTTTTGTTTTCCCAGTGATATATATAAATATTTAATGGCAACATACCCTTTGCATTTGTAACGATGCTGACGCTCTACCCCTTCTTGACGACGAATATAGGTGATTTCATCAAAATCTGGGGTTATTTTAAATGTATGTTTCGCCGAATCCAGAACCCTTGCACCATCTTTACTTCGTAAGGGAGCTTATCAATTGCACGATCCAAAATAGCGGACATTTGACCGCATAGACAGTAGTACACTTTTAATGGTTTATCATCATCAAACCCCAATCCCTTTCTACCCTGGGAGTCCTCAACCGGAATACTTCGACTTACAATTTTCGGCATTACTCAGTCTGTATTTACTTTATTTTGTTAGCCTTTGAGCCTTGATGACGTAGCAATAGCACAACCAGTGTTACTAGACTAGGCTAGGACTAATAAAAAGGAGGACTAATAGTAATAACTTATTTTGATGATCTACAACTCAACTGGAGCCGAAAGATGAGAGAGGAACAGCTACATCTATTTTCCTAGATTTAGTCTCTACGTCACTAAAACAACAAATAGCTATCACACGTCATCACACAATCGTTACAAAAAATTGTGGCAATTTTAAAGAGTGATTTAGTGCTGGAGTTGAAGCAAAGTGGAAGAAATGCCTACTTCATGTTGTGCTCCGGAATGTGGATCAGGCTATTCTAATGATGGCAAATATAATCATATTGTTTTTCGCCAGTTTCCCTCTAAAAATGAAGAACTTCTTCATAGTTGGGTTCGTGCTATACCAAGAAAAACTAGGATGCGAACAAAAATTCAAGATTATGTAGCAACCATTTCAAAAGAGGACTATAAGGAGGGGACGACTGATCCCAATCCTCATAGCCTCATGCTATTCCATCTGTGTTTGAGAACATTCCTTCTCTATTAATAAAATCCCGTCCAGCTCCGTGAAATACAACCTCAACTACAGATTCGAGGTCAAATTATTTGCTTCTTTGATTTCTCAAGTCTTTTGAAATGGGTTATTTACAACTCAAGAACTCTTGGAGTTGATGTCTCCCTCTTACTAGTTCATTTCTATTGTTTCTGTGTATTCTTTCAAATGCATATTAGGACTCTTATATAATATTCAATTATTTTCCAGATATAAAAGAAGTTTGGAGCGTCAAAAAGAATTCGAAATGAGTTATTTTGTAGAAAACAAAGTTTCGTCATTAAGTCAGCTAAAAAATAATTTTGATTTGTCTTCTTTGCCATCTAACATCTATCTTATAGAAGGCATAGACAACTTACTTTTTCGCGTTATTCATGGATTACCCTCTCAAATTCAATATTCATTCCAAATTTTTGACTGTCTTACCTTTAAATTACACTATCGTGATTCCATAGTCGCTCTTAATAAATTTCAGCATATCTGTTCTTCTAATAAAATTCAAACTCTTCGTCAAATCGGAAATTTGCTTGCTTTTTTTAAAGCACTTCCATCTAATGATGTTCTACTTTTATTTCTAAGCTACTAAAATTATTAACAAGCCCAATGAAAGGGAGACATGTAGTCCTTCTCTTTATAGAACCAATTGCCTTTGTTTACCTAGTGTTACGCATTTGTGAAAATTATCTGGGGCCTTGAATTTAAATACTGGGATATTTTCTTCTACCAATTCATATCTTAAGACGCGCTTTAATTCAATTTCTCCTGAAAGTAGGGAAGTGTCTTTAATATTCGACGAAGTGTATTCCTCACAAAGGATTGAGTTTGTTGAAGGAAAATTTTATGGATCTAACGCTGATGGCACACCCACAAGATTATGATTAAAAGTGTAGCAACATGGTTCCAATTGTTACAATAAATTCGAAAATTATTAAAGAGTGGGCTATGTCTGCAATTAAATTAGTAACGGAAATTGGATTCGATATAGTCGCATTAGTTAGTGATGGCCATGCCTCTAATCGAAAATTATATCATCAAGAATTATGTGAAGGGCAATTTAAGACATCAATAAAAACCCGTATTCAATTGGAAATCGAATATTTTTGTTATATGACACCGTGCATCTTTTTTCAAAATTTCTACAATAATTTCTTAAACAAAATGTTATTTATATTCCCGTCATTTAGAGAAAATATGTCTCAAGAACAATAATTTTTTACGGCAAATCTCAAGCATTTATTTGAACTTTTGGAGGAGGAACAAGGTTTACCTTTAAAGCTTGCACATTAACTGAACAATAAAGTTATGTCTCCGAAATCTATAAAAAAAGTAAATTTAGTAGACCGCTTCTTCAGTCCATCTACTATATCTGGACGTCAGCAATATAGTAATGAACATTCCAATTGGAGCCAAACTGCAACATTTCTTGAAATAATAAATAAGTTTTGGTGCTTGACATCGATTAAACAACCAAAATTTGGATTTTTAGAACGGCGAGAAGAACGAACCCCAATTTCTCAAAACTGCAAAATTAATTTGGACTTATTGTCTAATTTTTTAAGTTGGTTGTTATCTTGGAAAGCGTCACCTATATGTTTCAAGAAGTGTTTGACTTCTGAAACTTTTTCAATAGGAATTCAAACTACTTCTGCTCTCATTGAAATTACTTCATATTTATTAAATATTAAAGAAATGAAATACATTTTTCTTATAGATATAACGTCCAATCCCATAGAGCGACATTTTGGACAATATAGACCAAATAATGTACCGACTATTTTATGAGCTGTGGACAATTTTGGGAGGCTGAAAAGAAAATAAGGCTTAAAAATTAGTTCAGTCATGTAATCTAAATCTTGTTGGGATATTTCGCGTCTTAAAAGAAGAGGATCAGTCCTTTTAAAAGGAAATATTAGATATCAAATCTATTACCAATTTCTTCAGCTTTCCATCGTCAAATTTTACTTTAACTCAATCTCACGCCAACAAATTATTATTTTTCATGTCAGGATATATGGCATCTTCCATAATTAAAGCCTAAAAGAACATCGGATTGGCTGTATTTAACTGCATTTCACGCAAATCAATTACACGACATTATATTTTCATCAAAAGTAGCAAACAATGTCTTAATGCATTCTTCAAATCCTATAAGGCTATTTGTGGAAACATTTGTTAACATATTAAAATGTGGAGAATGTATAATTCCTACTGAATTAAATTGTGATAAAGGATTTTATGGATTATGCCACACAGGCATTTTTTTATTAAAAATTTAGCAAATGAAAAAAAATAGCTATATACATCAATCTAAAACGTTCTCTGCCAAATTGTCCTGCAGGTAGAAAATTTACTTGGTTTTTTAAAAATCTTGGAATTTTTTTTTTTTTAATATGGTTTTTTAAATGTTTTATTTCATTACTAGCTATATTTTTATAAACATAACATTACAGTGATTATGTGTTTAAAAAAATATAAGTGACTTCTTAACTTCTGTAGATTTATTGGAACATTTGAATTTCGTTCCAATTTCCAAACTTATTGACTCAAGAATTGTCATCAAAGCAGCTAAATTGCTTTTAGCATATTGGAATATTATTCTCTCGAAAATCTGGGATCTTTTACAAAAATCATTAATTTACTAAGTGTCTGCCATACCAGCTAATTCAAATTTAAATTAATTTTAGTAACTCAATCGTCGGAGAGTAAAAAATTTACACTAATAGAGTTGTATGATAAGAAAATAAAATACCATTATATATAATGATGTATTAATAAAATTATTTTATAAATTTGAATTACCTCTTCAATTGATTCCTCTGTGACGTCATCAAATTGTAAACAAAAGCAAATAAATCTCTCATCTCTTACCTTATATATACTCACCTTGCCAATGAGTTTTACTAATATCTGGAGTGGAACAAGGATTAGTCACCCAGTCTTATTTAGCGGGTAGCCAAAAAGATGATTCCTAACTTTAATGGATAAAATGTTCAATCTAAACTACACTTTTGATAGCTTTTTGTAATTCACTTCTTCTAGAAAAATACAATTTGTAGCACTCCCAGGTTGAAATACTTAGTGTTTTCGATTTTCATTTCAGTTCAAAAATGTCTTTGCGGAAGATATATTAATTTTCGGACGTGAATTATCTGACCCAGATGAAATAAAAAAGCAGAAATAATGTACAATTTTTTGTCATTTTATTTTTAACAATTAAAAAAATACACCTCATGAGGTTGAGTGACTCAGGCTTTTTCCATTTCCTATGATGGTTTGAATAATAAAATAAAGTGTACATATTGACCAAGTTGACTATATCTTTGACTATATAAAGGGGACTTACAATTTATTTTTTTCACCAAGCTTATAGACCTAGTATGTACGAATTTGAACTCCACATTACAGAAGTTAGCAGGAGGAGAGGCGAGGAGTTGGAACTGCGTGGAAAAACGTTTCATTCGCGGTCATTTGGATGGATCTCTCCTCTGGAGTAATCGGATATATGGATCTGCATCCATCCATCCATACCGTTGATAGGAATATCCAATTCACACGCCTTCTGATCTCGACTCTTGAGGGAAGATCACTTGAGTGATCTAGTACTTCACTCGTTGGATCCCTTCTTCTTTAATGGAAGGATTGTTAATTGTGCAAGTGCCTCTTAATGTCAAGGTCAATGATAGTGACTTCTGATCTAGTTAATCACTGTCTCTATACATAAATTGCTCAAAATCTTCTACGGAATCATCGTATTCTGCAACATATAACAACTATGGAGTTCCACAAAAGGCAGAAAGACCCAGTGGGGAATAGAATATC
>NW_027294905.1:0-1388 GCF_016086655.4 Lepeophtheirus salmonis | reverse complement strand
CTCAAAATTGAAATTCTCAAGAATTGTTTTTCTATAAAAAAACTAGATAAAAAACATCTTAGACCCAAATACTAGGCCAAAATTTCGTGCTTCCTCAAAATAAAAGAAACTTACACTATATCTCCCCCGATATCAACATATTATTTTGACAGTCAATATTTTAAGTACAATACACGACGTCTCCAAAAGGTTAATAAGACTAGCTTATTTATTTGTTTAGTTTCTGGCTAAAAAAAATTGTACAAGTTCCAACATGTAAGTTCTTCTTTCCAGTCAATGCAGAGAGAGAGAGAGGAAGACTAGTAGAATAGCAAGCACAGTGCAAGCAAGAGAGAAAGAAGAAGATGAAAGGAATTTCTGTCTTCTTCTTAACTGGTTCCAAAAGAAGCTCTACACAGTAGCAGTGCAGGCTAGCTAGACCAACACAGGTAGAAAAGATGATAGATTTATTTTTACAGAACCTCCTTTTCTTAAGTTAGACTCTTCCAAGAGCGGGGGAGGAAACTTGATTTTATATGTGCTGCGTCAAAAGAAAAACAATCTTAAATACAAATCTAGAAAAAGAAAAAAGTCCAAATATGTTTTTCAACTTAATAACTACAGCCCAATATTTCTTAAACATATGTGTGCCAATTGTAGGGTAACTATTCAAATTTGTAGGATGATTTTATATACCTAAGTATTTTACCTATAATTTAGAACCTCTATTTGATTTAAGAAATTTAAACTTCGCCGATATGTTTTTCAAATCAAATATCTAATTAATACTTGTCAAAAATTAATTACTCATCTTTATCATAATGGTCAAAAAATTCCCTCTCAATAGACTTAGCATCTAAAGCAGTGGTTCTCAAATAGGGGTACGTTTGCCCATGAAGTACTTGTAGACTGTTTACCCTCCAGAAGGTACTTGAAATTTTGAAAAATATGTACATTTAAAAAATAGCATTAATTCAATTCTTTTGGCCACAGATCTAGGATCTCACTCTCCCGCCATCTATTGGGGAAAAATATATTTTATAATTATTATAAATAATTATTTACATTGGTTAGGGGGTACTTGGCTGAATAAATATTTTATAAATGGTACATTACTTTAAAAAGTTTGAGAGTCCCTGATCTAAAGAATATTGCATTATATTAATCACAAATACTGTAAATTTTCCAATTAAAATTATAACTAATAGAACTGAACATTTTATGAATTCATAAAAAAACTTAAACGGACAGAGTTTACGAAGAGTATATGTTGGGGGGGGTCTAATTATCTACTAGTGACATAACAAATAATGTAATAATAAAAATCGGAAGGAGACCTAGTGTTGTACACCTTACTACAAACGAATAGCCATTTTAGATACAATCTATCAATTTAATATTATTGTATT
>NW_027294904.1:0-703 GCF_016086655.4 Lepeophtheirus salmonis | reverse complement strand
GGTAGATCTCATCTCCTTTAATGGAAAGATTGTTCATTGTTCAGGCAAAACTCTTCATATCATGTGACTTGTGACTTCTGATCTTGTTAATAATTGTCCCTTTACATGAATTCCTTCAGATCTTCTACGTAATCATCGTATACTTCTACATATAAGAACTGGAAGTTTCATAAAACGACAGAATAATTGATTGAGATATCCAGTGATGAGTAGGGAGAGTTCTCATCCTCCACCCATAGTTTCTTCTTTGAAGTTATTGAAAGTCAACTCTGCTTTGTCTTCTACTCTAAGAAAACTATTCAATTAATAAGAGTCATTTAGTTTCCTGGACGTATATATCACTTATCCCTATCACATTTATAATAATTCAATTTATTATTAAAAATCACAAGGCAACAGAGGATTATTCAATGCATCATCTTCACTTCTGTTAGCAAAATAAACTCTATATCTACATAAATAACAAATTGAGGTCTAGTTGTATTTTTTTTTTTCACATGAGGGTTTCATGTAAACAAAAAATAATATCAACTCATTTTTGATATATAATTGATTTCTTTGATTAAATAATTGATTTTTTATTATAAAGCTATACCTTATATTAAGATGATGGTGTATATCCCCTATCCAAGAAAATTTAAAAATATTTATAAATGATTTTATGCAGTTGTATAAACATACAACTACATGGCAACTAATAGTA
>NW_027294903.1:0-962 GCF_016086655.4 Lepeophtheirus salmonis | reverse complement strand
CACACTATGAAAACTCAGAAATCAGTTCCCTCAGAGACACCGCCATCTCCTTCGTGTTTAGAAATTACGCCAGAAGATAAATCTTTCTCTCTTGTAAAACGAATTTTCCTAACTGAAATACGATTTTCTAATATTTAAATGTTGCAAATTGACATAGGATCTCAAAATCTCGCGCAACCCTTAGTTAAAAACTTGAGACCCCTTTGTTTAATCTCAAACCAATTATTCAGCTTAACTGGAGGCAATTGCACGATAACTCGTAATGACATATCCCCTAAGATAGTGGTTCTCAAACTTTTCGTGCCCAATGCACACCAAAAGACAGATAAACATTTCTCGACACAATTTTTTTAATTAAACAAATCATATTGATTATTATAAGCTATTGCAAATAATGTATGTTTGTCATAAATCGTACAGCACAATTGGACTTGCCTCAAGACTTGGAAACCACTGCCCATTAGCACTTAATCTTATCTGATTTGCTTGTGGGAATGTTAATTCTATCATTTTAATAATTGTTCTTGATAGTAATTTGAATATTTGCCAGAATTGCTGTTAGATTTAATCAAGTACGAATGTTCCTTTCTGATTTATACATAAAAGATAATAATTCAATTTATTCATTATTGTTTTCAGGTTTAAAAATATTTTACGTTATCCTTCATGGTTTTTAAAAGTATTTTCCATGAACATCCAAACACATCCTTTGCTATTGGGAAGAGAAGAAAAGCAACTATACAACTTATACATTAAGATGAGTATGTACTGCATACCTTCTCCATCACTAGCAGTAAAATAATTTTTGAAATTTGATTGGAACTTGGAGCCATTTTGTTCTTTAACACATGTTGAAAAATAAAGTTTTAAATTTGTTGTGAATTTGGAAAATGTGGAAAAGAGGTAACTGTGACTGAAAGATCGAAATTCATTTTGTGACGTCATTTAGAGTCTTGCTAGAG
>NW_027294902.1:0-773 GCF_016086655.4 Lepeophtheirus salmonis | reverse complement strand
AGGAGAGTAATATTTGGGAGATGCATTTTGAAGAAAAAACATCTGAGAATGGCACTTATGTGGAAAAATTAAATGATCCTTTAATCAGAAACTAATTGAACATTATTGTAAAATTTCAAAAAATTTAATATATTTATTTAATTTTTCTTTTCCAATAATTTATTTGTCTGTGAAAAGTCAATTAAAAATTAATGAATTTTTTCTAACATAACTAAATATTCCACATTAATATTTGATGTTATTGTCCAAAAAATTAAATAAATATATTAAATTTTTTGAAATTTTTCAAAATATTGAACTTTTTAATAAAAACCAGAAAATCCTTAATTTGGGTGGAAGGGGCTACAGCTCTTCCGCCCAACCCCCTGCGGACGCCCCAAGATATGATAGGGTTAATAAAGATTACATTTTCTTTCACAAAATGTATACAGATCAAAGTCATTATTCACATCCGAATTCTCAAGATTCTTAGAAGAAAAAGATGAAACATATATTTATAATTAAGAAAGTTAATTTTTTTATTTCATATATTTCGTTTAAATTATGCGTAAACTTAGTTTTAATACAAACTAAGATGTAGTCGTCATTACATTTATTTTTCTTTGATCACAAATTTGTACAAATGTATCTATTTATGTACTTGTTTATTAAAGTTTTTAATCGTTCAAGGACCTAAATGCCATCCCTAATCCTATGTTAATGAGCATCCTTTTAATATCAGGGTTAGTGAACTGGGTTAGTAATAAACTACAAGGATAAAATGTATTTTATTA
>NW_027294901.1:0-1066 GCF_016086655.4 Lepeophtheirus salmonis | reverse complement strand
TTATATTTTATCGATAATATCTATATGTAATATAAATATAAGTTATGGAGATATGGACCAATTTTTTTATAAGTGTTGCTTATAATAAAGTCACTAATTACAAATAGTTTAGAATATCATATAGTTTATCTCTCAAGGTTAATACAAATACAAAGTTATACCACAATGTAATCGGGATTGTCAAAATTTTCAATTTGATGTACCGTACCAACTGCTGCGCAAGACAGACCTATTTAAACGTCATAGAGTATTTCAGTGGTACTGTAACAGTCAAAGAAGGTGATAAATAGCTACTCTTGGTAACAGCTATACTCTTTGACGTCACTATTAAAAAGAGTGGTCGAAGCCAAACATCAGTCGGAATAGTGTTATTGGATAACCTTGTATTTGTATTACTAGTGGCTGACATGTAAACTTTTTTATCCTCCATAAGTTTGGATTTTTTAAATCAGATGATATATTTGTACACAACAAGAAAAAATTCAACGAGTGTCTGATCTTCTGGACGTTGAAAATTTATCAGAAAAAAAGATATTCTTTGTTGACCACAATGTGGACGAGTTGAAAGCCAGCATCATGGAGCACTGTAACCACACCGGTTTCTACATACGTTTATTGAAGGCCAGGGACGCATAAAATATGTCGTCCCGGTATGTAAATACTTGCCAACACAATTTTTCTTGCATGGGGTTTTTAAAGTGATCTAACTGCATTTTGATATTTGATTCCAAATCTGTCATTAGTTTTTGCACATACCAAAAATCCTTAATTTACGGGAGAAAAATAATACATTATTTTTGTTTGAAGTGGTTTTATTTGCATATGGACTGCTGATTTCAATGTGTCACTAGTTGTTGGTAATCACATGAGGTTTTTGAATTATAGGTTGATTAAAAGGTTTAACTTTATTCCATTCTAACCCAGTGATCCTTGTCAGCTCTAATGTCCCAGTAGCAAAGAAAACAAGGTTTTTTTTTGTAGCCTCTTTGTTAAACCAAAAGGAAGTTCACCATTTTAAATCCACAAAGATTAACCACTGATGATCGTGGTATTTCAATCGTTCAAG
>NW_027294900.1:0-728 GCF_016086655.4 Lepeophtheirus salmonis | reverse complement strand
TACAAATGTTTATCAATGATAGGTGATATTGTGTGTGTAAAATCAGCACATATCCGGACTTTTCCATTAGGCTTCAATACAGAAACTATAGGAGACGCTCACTCAGAACCCTTTACTCTACTCAGTGTCCCTCTATCAGCCATTTCCCAAAGATCATCAGACACTTGCTCACGTAGGGCAAGAGGTACAGGTATGTATGTGAGTATGTGCTCTTGCTAAAGTGGTTTCAAACGTTTAAATGTTTCATATGGGAAACGGAGTCTTCAAATGACGAAGAACACCCTTCACATATAAGCTTTCCAAATTTAGCTTAGCTTCTTAATCTTGTTATAAAATCGTCAATGAGTTCCCCAATTGTTTGTATAATTTCAAACAGTCTGAAACATTCGAACAATATTGACTCGGCAGGAAAAAGTGCCTTAGACAATACTCTCGTCGCACTATGAAATTCATCTTTCTCCAGCTTCAGAGACACGCTGAGGGTCTTGAACCATTTTTGCACTTCCACTCCAGGACAATACAGCAATAAGGCTTTCTTTATCTCAGCTGGCATCTCCCCATAGAATGAGGCGTAGATGTTGAATTCGTCCATCCAGGTCGGCTATCGGTGGCCTATACGAGCACCTGTCATGTTGGCTTACCCCTAAGTACCCTACAGTCGTTTGGAATACATCCTTATATTTGGTACAATGTACTGTAGGACCAGAGGTGGCAAAATCAAAGTCCTT
>NW_027294899.1:0-579 GCF_016086655.4 Lepeophtheirus salmonis | reverse complement strand
GTCATTGACAAGCAATATGGTAAAAAACTTAGGAGGATCGAGTTTCTGACAACCAGTAAAAACGCTAAAATTGACGTCAAGGCACAATATATGATATAAGCTAAGAACTCTAAAAGAAAGTAATTTAAATGGAATAATTCCTTTGTACTCTAGTACTTTTAATTACATTTAATTTGAAATTTTAATTTTATATGTCTTTTAACTTTCTAAGTGAGGTGTTTTATTAAAAATTGTGATTGATGTGATTTTGTTGTTTTTATTCCTAAGATTTTTGGATAATTTGTAATTACATTAAGAATGCATCTTGTATCTTAATAAAGGTCGGGACAGAGGGGCTTCAATCCTTCCTTTCCCCCCCCCCCTCCCTCGTAAAGGAGCTAGCAACGTCACATATGATGAATATGCACAGATACATGTTTTATTTAATAAAAAGTAATAAGCAAAATAGGGAAAATAATCATTTGTATAAATCCCATCATTACTCCTAATAACATGAATTTAATCTGAAAAACAATAAGCAATAATACAATTTAAATTATCTAAAGATGGAATACTTATAAAAGTAATTTATTTATTGAT
>NW_027294898.1:0-548 GCF_016086655.4 Lepeophtheirus salmonis | reverse complement strand
ATAAAATAGACTTTACATTTCAATTTTAAAAAAATTCTTAAAAAAGGTCGATTTTGATTGATTTATTGTCAATTAAGTTTATAAAATTTATTAATAAATATAAGTATAATAAGGTGGTTCGGTTGGATGAATATTCCAACGAATAAATTTAATTTCTTACGAGTCTATATAATTAGATAATTTATAGGTTAGGGAATTAAAAACAGTTAATAGATGCTTACATATAAATTATGTTATTATATAGACTCTTATGTAATTATTTTTTTCGTTGGAATATTAATGTAATATAGTTAGTATCTGCCTTTTCATCCCAATTTCTCATCCCAGAAATATTCTGCGTTCGACAGGGAACTCCGGGGTGTTAATGAATCGTATTCTCACTTCCGTTGGTTCTTAGAAGGGATTAAATTCAGAATATTTACTGATCCCAATCTGTTGGTACCGGCTTTGGAGTCTTGTAATCCATCCTGGACTTTGAGGCAATTCAGATACTTTGCATTCACAGCATAGTTGCATGCAAGATATTTCAAAAGTCCGGCAAGTCCTGT
>NW_027294897.1:0-631 GCF_016086655.4 Lepeophtheirus salmonis | reverse complement strand
TTCAGTTTGGATTCTGTGCTTAAAGATAAAGTCATTTTTTGGCTGAAATTCAATGGTACAAAATGAGTGTTTCATTTTGATATGCAATTATGAGGTTTGGCCGAAACCCATGACTTAACCCTGATTTCACACAACACTCAAAGAAACATGCTGAACCTTTCTTCTTTCCATTTCTGTAACATCGTTATTCTTTTTTTATTTTTTAATGATATCCCTTGATCAATATTCTGCAGTTCTTTTAAGTGGATAAGCTTCAAGGGAGCATTTATTGGGGTTTTCATAGCAAGTATTATTAACACTGCTCCACTTCCGACTGTGAAAGAGTCTTCCGACTCTTTCACAGGACTTGATGCCCTTTTGGAATCTTCTTATAAAGGGGTTCAGGACTTGGCGTAGGCTTCTGGATCCCCTCCATTCGATTTCTCAATTATCCAGTCATTTCCAAGGCAAATAGCGTTTGCAACTTTAGATGTGGACCAATTACATACTTCTTCTTGTAACTGTTCAATACGTTCGTTATAATTCCTACTAATGTCCTGTTTGTGCAGCCTTAGCCCCAACATTAAGACCTTCCGGATTGGTTGAGATCTCCTCAACATTCTCTACCGAGCACTCTGGTTCATCTTCATCA
>NW_027294896.1:0-984 GCF_016086655.4 Lepeophtheirus salmonis | reverse complement strand
CGTAACAGCCCTATGAACGACGGGATCCGGCTCTCCATTTCAAATTCAAATTCAATTGAAGTATTCAGAAGTATATTTTTGTAAATCAACCTGCATTTTGTAACTGGAGTAATTAAATATTGTGCTTAAAAATATATATGATTCGTACATAGAACTTTTAAGTTTCTTGTTTTTTCTCAAAGACTCTAAGTTTGGTATTTAACATCTCTTGAGGATTGAAGTTCCTGAATGTAAATGATCACTTAGTGGCGTTAAAGGATCGTATGCCTCACAACTTGACGTAAACCTGCAGATGATCGGAGCCAGATCCCGTCGTTCACTTCTAAGACCCTGAGTATAGACTGTAACAGAGTTACAATAGGTCGATGTTCATATGTTCTGCAGATTAATGTAGTAATTAATCTAAGTAGTAATGATTTTAACTGAACAAAAAATTTAAAAAAAATGCATAAAAAAGTCGGATACTCCAAATGAGATTGCTAAATTAAATTGAATGTAGAAAAACGAGAAAGTTTCATGTATGTGTGGGGCGCCAAAGCATATTTTATGTCTAAAATGTCTATGGTAATCATTAAAAGATTTAATCAAAATCAAGTTCAAAAAATAATAGCCGACTAAAAAAATTACAATATCTTATTTTCACACAATTAGAATAGCAATATCCTTTGTGTTTCAACACTATCAATCTTTTTTTAATCCCATATGTAAATATAGGCGAATTAAGTCATAATTAATTATTGATTTCTATTATATATAACTTATGACAAACTCTTAATAGTACTGAGTCATTGTAATAAAATTGTATATTTATAGCACGTCAACCCAAAATGAAGCAAGAATAATTTTTCCTGAAAGACTCTACAGGATTTAAAGAAAAAAAAACCATTCATACAAAAACAAAATCTCGGTAAAAAGTGTTCGATTTATTAAATGGAACTGTCAATTTATTGGTAAAGTATTTATTAGTAAAGTTAAATTTGATTA
>NW_027294895.1:0-3760 GCF_016086655.4 Lepeophtheirus salmonis | reverse complement strand
TGGATCTCTCCTATTATAAATAAGCTTGCGTCTCTCCTCGTCAAGACGCAACATAAACGGAACACAAAGAGTTAAAGAGAATGATTATGTTAGCTTTCAATCAGAGCATGAAGAAGAAGGAGAAGATATAAATGTTAATTTCGAGAATATCCTTGAGTCAGGAGATGATGAGCTTCTGGACCTTGCTATACATTTTAGGTAAGTGGAGTTTTCTCAATACATTGTTGTTATTAAGTTTTTTAAAAATACAATTCTGACTCATAATTGAACATATTTCTGTTTTAGATGCACTTCCCATACCTTAAATTTGATCGCAGCTATAAATAGAAAAACAAGCACTGAATCACAATTCCAAAGTTTTTGGCATTCTAAATATGGAACAATTACAATCAAATATGTTTGGTTTACAGATATAGTAAGGAAAATGCAGCAAAGTCGCTTATGAATTCACTCTAACGTGTGCTGGAACTCTAGGACCTCAAAAATTATGGAAGGTCCCAGCTTTTGGATGAGTTCTTACAGCTTTCAATTTGCCTAAGCTCACACACTTTGACAAAGACGTCATAGAACAATGGGCAAGTGTGATGCAGCATGTAGCTAGAGTGCTAGACTTCTTTCAGGAGATAAGGCTGTTTATCTGGGTCATCTGCTTTCTTACACCATATCATACCTTCAAATGTATCGTCCCGGAAGAGAGAAATAGGCCCTAATTGTCAACTATTAATTGATGCACTCTACTCTGGTATAGATAAAAGATTGGGAGCCTACTTTGAAAGGAGAGAGATGTTAATAATTTCAGCTAATTATATCTTAACATCTAAGAATAGGAAGGCTATCTCAACCTCTCCTTCCTCAATGACTCAAAAAGATTCCAAATCCAATAACAATAGATGAATATATAAACATTAAATTATAATGATTAATACAACATTAATTAGGAATACGTGATATTTTAGCTTAAATAAAAAGTTTGATTAATTAAAGTTTATAATCATGAGTAAGTTATGTATTGTACGAGATTGACGTAGCGGCTACAAAGCAACGAAGTCTGAAAGTGTCGAAACATACCCTGGAAATATAATGAAACCACCTTTTGTATATGTTCCTAAAGATGTGTGATAAAGGAAACTTTGTATTTAAGCTGTACCTCGCCAAAATTAGTAACCTTTAAAGTATTATTAAATCCATTGGCTATGCACTAAGAAATATGGAGATTCGTGGTCGAAAATTTAATATGTCTTCCCCTTGAATTACACGTATTAAGAACTGGTTTCTTAGACCTGGCGTAATTAATATGATGCAGGTAGATTCTTAATAATTATGTCACTCAAATTATGTCCTTCTCATTTAGGACTCCATGGTTTCAATTACGGAACATATGCTTTCCTAAATGTGCATTGTAGGAGGTTCAGTGTCCCGGAAATGAATGAGCATAACATAAACATGACACTATTATAATATAATATATTATATATAATATATATTATATATTATATTATATATAATATATTATAATATTATATATTTATTAGCCCTTCAAATTTCTTCAACTTTTTTTTCTACAAACTGATTGTACCAATCAGTTGCCTTTGGAAAACATAAATTTTAAATTTCACACAGAAAAGAAGTCAGTCTTGAAAGATTTACATGTTATAATCGGCTCAAAAGGAAAAACTGAGAATCCTAAGTAATAAATAATAATACGTAAGAATCAAAATCGCAAATTAAACATTATTTTCGCAATGTCGATTCCAGAAAAACACCGGATTCTCCGATCCAATTTTCGTCCCATCACTATACCTACTTACAGCATATTATTACTAACAATTGTATTCAAAAAATCGGATGTAATATAGGATATACTCACTTACTTAATTTCCTTATGTTGTTCAAATTTTATTGAAGATCATGTAAAAATATCTTGGCAAATAAAGGGAAAGGAAGTTAATGTTAATTTGTTTACATAAAAAGTGATAAAGAATGGCAGACTTTTATCAATCGATTTATGAGAGAAACTTTTGTTCAATTATGTAATTAATTTATTTATGTGGAGATCCTAGGTCTTGACAATGGTAACATCTCAATATGGTGATAAATGATTTGGTAATTCAGACTCATTAAGTTTTTGAAATTGCAATGACATTCAAGTTTTCATATAGCATAAATGACTCACATGTAGAAAAACCTCGTCGACCGGGTAGGTAAGGTAGCGGTTGTTCCTGAAGTTTCTCGACTAGTGAAGGGTCCAGTTTTTAGTATTCTGATTCTGTGCAAGGCACGAATCAAATAAGTTATACTTTGCCTCTTGGCCTCGATCTCGACAATGAATGAACCGATTATAGTCAGTTGTAGCTGATTTGAACGTTAATATTCACTGAATTATTATGTTTAAAATTTTTGAAACCTAGTTCTCAAATGTGGCCTCCCAGACACTATCAAAGTGGGAGTAGCGATTTGCTATCACACAGTGTATCCTTATGATTGGAACTCGGAACGAAATAATGGCTGAATGCTGAACGGAAACGCCAAAATAGCAGAACGCTCACACTCCTGAATTTTTATAATGTTGTTTAAATGAATATATACGGATACGGAAGCATTATCTGAAAAATGATAAGGAGGTACGAATACGGAACCACACGAACTCTTGGTACAAAGTTTCGGAATAAAAAAAATGTTACGCTGTCCAGCTCTGGTTGCTACCTCAATATATGTTTATTTTATTTTCCAAAGCTGTTGATATTTTTCTTATATTCTTAAAGAAATAATTTATAAGTAAGGTTATTTATCGGACTAATAAGTAGTAGCACTGAGGATCGACATCGGAATAATTCTTGCCTATATCATTGCCAGATACGGAGGGAGGCTTGTGCTTATTTCCTTCAACTCATAGATGCTTGTAGCTAATTTAATGAACCGTTATGACAGCTATGCTGCTCTTCTCCCAAAAACTCCTCTAATTAACAGTGTTACCACGTCAATTTTCTGTTTCTTCATATTAACGTACGGCGGATAATATTTTTTCATATTTGGTCGCAATATGTAGGAGGGAGAATATTATAAAAAATGAAGTAAAATATTATTTACAGCATTCTCACGCAACTGTTTAGTGTTATTTGTCTATCAAGAGATGTCATACTCATACATTATTTAATATGTTATTCTCCTTGAAGAGCGTTTTCACTGACGTCCTAAATTGCACCATAACTGAAGAAACTTGATATTTTTATTACATAAAATGGACAAATTCCCAATAAACCTTCATAAAACTCCATCAAATGGCTTTACGAATACAAAAATTCTTAACATTTCCATTAAATACAGCTTGATGACAACGATAAACCCTTTTATTTGAATATAATCAAAATAGTATGTACAAAAATTCCAAAAATGGGATAGATTATTATTTTTTATTGATTAGAGACGAGAAAAGTAGAATAGTTAAAGTAAAATATCTTATTCTTTCCAATATAATCGTTAATTTTTAGTTACGACACGGATATTCGATTATATAACGATGTTATAGCATATTCTTAATAGATTTTAGGGTCATATCTTATACATATTTACTAGTCTTTTTTTGGTATTAATGGCTCATTAAATTACACTAAATATACTGGATATTCTCAGTTATTTGTATAGCTGCGGTAATACTAGAGATAATACAATTCAAAAATCGAACTTAAATGAGAGATGATTTTATTAGATCAAGAAAACGAATTTAAAATCACATGAATCAAACGATCGAACAAATCAGTCT
>NW_027294894.1:0-562 GCF_016086655.4 Lepeophtheirus salmonis | reverse complement strand
AAAATGTTGAAAGCATTTTGTATTTATATCAAATTGTCTATGGCTGTTAAATTACAGAAAATCTTACGGGTAGAGTGATTTAGTATTAGCTTACATATTTCAAAAGGTGCAGGTTCAACAGTTTTTAAAAAATCCAACCATTAATTCAATAGAAAAAATGTATACTCTGAGTAAAAAAATTATTTCAGAAACAACAGATTTAAAACGGGGAAATATAATATACGCAGTGACGCACAAAACCAAATGCTTCCTTCCTTCGTGGCCCCATGATTATTCGTCTTTCAGGCAATCACCATAACCCTCATCTCTTTCCATCGATGGTAAATACTAATACACAATCTTTATAGAATGTTTCTAATCATTATTCGTCAGAGTTATAGCCTTCTTCATAATAAGATTTACAAATGAAATCTATGAACTTGAAGGGGTTTTTCTTTTGTGTATCCTTGTGTTGTTGACCTAATTTTAATTGGGAATATCAAATTAACAAATCACCCTTAAAATGAAAATATTAATACTCAAGCTTATGTAAAAACAATTGATATTGATTTGCAATAAATGA
>NW_027294892.1:0-614 GCF_016086655.4 Lepeophtheirus salmonis | reverse complement strand
TTAATTTAAAATCTAAAATACCCAGAGGTTTGGATATAGGGAGCGAGTGTCTTTTTATATTTTCAACCTGAAAAGGGATTTTCTATTTTCCAACGTTGTTATCATTATCATTTTATTCTTGAAGAAACTACAATAAGTATAAAGTAATCACAAGTGCATGAAAAAACTATGAGTAACGTTGAGTCAAAAACGAAGCTCCCACTTATGTGCCACCCCCGAAAATTGGCACCCATCTTAGCCTGACCAGGTTCAAAAGAGGTGACCATGCAAAGTCTCCACCTCTTAGGGCCAACAGTGTGGGCATCCGTAAAAAACACATACATATATACACAAACTCTATTATATATATATGCAGATAAACAGAGCCAGCCGAAGCTAACCTCTTGAGTTTTATAAGTGTGAGTCTTTGTTGTAGTGAGAGTAGAATTGAGGATCTAAAAGAGACTTAATTGGAATTGAATTAGCTACTTGAGCTATAAGGAATCTGTTGATGAGGAAATGGTCACAAATTGAAGCTCAAAAACCTGTTTATGTGATACTAGTTGCTACCCATTCTATATTGATTTACTTTACGAAGTAAAATATTAATAAATCTAAAATAAGATTCACTCTTA
>NW_027294891.1:0-508 GCF_016086655.4 Lepeophtheirus salmonis | reverse complement strand
TCTCAACGCGTAATAGATAGATTCGAGAATATAGAAGGACGGCTAGAAATGATGAGGGATTTTTCTCAATATAAGAGGACAAATCCTAAAAAACAGCTCAAAGTCCTGTGAAGGTTATAGTTAAAAATGGGCTTGAAATAGACATGGTGTCGCTGAGAGAAGTTATGACGGGGTTTGGTGAGATTCACAGCGAGGTAAGTAGAAGTTTTATACTCCCTACCCCTAGAAATTGTGGAGATCTTGAAAACATTAAACCAAACAAGTTCTGGAAGATAAAAAATTTGCTATTAAACCAAAAAGTGATAATTCCTGTCTACAAAAAAAGGTCAAATTAATATCTGGCATGCAACAGATACAATGTCGCAGATACCTGAAATTTGGTTCAGACTTAGGCCAAATGTTTGGCTCAAAAAAGGAAAATATTCTCTTTTAGGTTAACTTGGATGATGATTCCCTCCCCGAAGTTAGTGGGATAGATACGTGGGGTTTAGACTTCCCAATTTCAGGA
>NW_027294890.1:0-515 GCF_016086655.4 Lepeophtheirus salmonis | reverse complement strand
TTTCTGTGAATACCTATGGATTTTTAAATTTGTCTTCAAAAAATTAATATTTTAATTATTTTTTCCTTAATTTTATAAATGAAATTTTTTACCAAAAAATTTGGACTTTTGTAAACAACCGTGGATTTTGATTTTTTCCCCCCCAATTTTTTTAGATGAGATATGGATTTTACAAAAATTTTATTTCATAAATTTTTTTACTCCAAATTTGTATTTTTAGGTTTCTTTAAAAAAAATTTGCAAAAACTAAGCCCCTCCAAAATATAATCCTGAGGCCACCCCCTGTAACAGAAGCAAAATTGCTTTGTTCTAGTAACGGGTTACTTGGAATAAATAAATATTTTACAACCAGTACATCACTAAAAAAATACCAAGAATCCCTATTCTATATTATGAAAGAAAATTTTGTCTCTTGGCTAGCACTTAATTACTTGGGGCAATTCAGGATACTTATATGAATGTAATATTTTTGTAGCAAGACTGTTGAACAGCAAAATATGTCACTAGAATTAAAT
>NW_027294889.1:0-744 GCF_016086655.4 Lepeophtheirus salmonis | reverse complement strand
GCACGAGCTTAATTCCTACTCAAAAATAGGTTTAATGCAGTCTAATTTTGCAGTAGAAGTAATTTTGGGAAACTATTCACTGGTCAAATGTGAATGTCCCCTCCATTTTTTTTATTATAAAAAAATATAATTTTTTTGTAATAAAAAAAAGATTTTGAATATAAAGTGCCTTAATGGATAATTTATCAAAGTATAATTATACGAATATATATATATAATATTATCGGTCGTGGCAAATCTATCATTTTAGCATAATATTGCAATTTGCATTATACAAATCACGTTAACATAATTAATCATTACAATTTTGAACTTGTCAAATAATAAGTTCAAGTTTGAAGTTGTTGAATAATCATTGCAAGTTTGAACTTGTCCAATATTCTCTTTTTGTCTATTAGTAACAAAAGAGAGAAAGAGTTTTAACTTGGTGTGATATTGATGAACACCAGAAAAGGAGTTCTTCACTTGTAATAACTATCCCTTTTTTCAGCCAATGATATTTTGTTGCTATTGTCAGGAAGAGGTCTAAATTTCTTTTCTGTTCTAAATAAAATAGTCTTATTCTCCTCACAAGTAAAATTGTTTTTATTTATATATTTCGATAATAATATTTATCATATTCATTGTCAAGGGTTACTATTCATACACAAGGTTACCGAGGTAGATTTCCGAATCATACAGTCCTCTAGTCTTTACTACATGGTCCTTCAATCCTGATTCTGTAGACAAATCTTGAGATCTACA
>NW_027294888.1:0-3142 GCF_016086655.4 Lepeophtheirus salmonis | reverse complement strand
AAGCCATTTGAAGATATACCCCGTTAATACCATTCATGCAGTTGTTCTTGGCCATATTTCTGTACTTAGGAATAAATGGAATTTATTCTTAAAAAGTACTTTTATAAATATTTACTCTTACGAATCTAATGTTTCAATATTCCATTTTATGATTAGCTTTAAAGACCGTTGGTGTTTTTTCATTAAGGTTGTTTAAATATTCCCTGATTACTTCCAAGTTATTGAAATAGTAATCAACGGCTTTCAACCAAGTTCCCTAGCGTGTGATGATAATCACTGGAGCTAATAGAATTTGGTAAGAAACAGTAAAGTTCCAAAACATTTTTTTTATTTCTGAAATTAGCTCATTTGTCTTTGGGATATCTTTACGTGCCAGTTCTACCACGTTATGTCATCTATGAGCTACACAAATAATATGTTTCCATTGGAGGTAGCTTCTTTGAGGTCTTCGCCAGCTTTTTACAGTAGGACGCTCCATCCGTGATGAAAACTTTTGACTTCTTTTCATTTTAACTTAATGTAATATTGAATATATTTCATTTATGTGGGGGACACAACTTGAAAAGGGATTTTGAGTTTCTGGGGGAACTGAAGAAGAAGATCAAGAAGGACTCCACAAAATCCATGAATCGCCTCTCTAACGAGTTTGACGTGGACAATGGGACAATCAAGAGGGCTGTGAAGGAGGACTTGGGTTGTCTCCTAGCTAAGGATCCCATGCCACCTGTTGACGGACACTCTGAGAGCAGCGAGATTGCAGATGTGCACGAAAGTTCGTGCTTGGATCAAGGTAAATGGATGCAGAGTAAAAAAATTTCTCTTGACCAGAAGATTTTCACCGTGGAACCGGTCTGTAAAGCATCGGAACGACCGTTGGCTTAGAGATCACCAGAGAAAATCAAAGTGGTGTTCCGTACAAAACATCCGGCAAAACAAGGGTCCTGGGGCTCGTGGCTTCTGACGGAGAGAATGTACCCTTCTTTTTAAGGCTGGGAGAAAATCAACCAGGAGGCCTACTACAAGGTGCTGAGGTTCAGCATACTACCATAGCTCAACGCCACCTACTCAGAGGACAACTATGTGTGTACCCAAGATGGTGCACTGAAACATCGGCCAATGCCAGAAGTTCCGCACCAACAACATCCTGATTTTTGTCCCAATGACATAGGGCCATCATCTTCGCTGGGTTTGAACCTGTTGGACTTGCTGTATGTTCGAAACTTGAGAGGGAGACTAACCGGATATCTTACCCCAACGTGGACTCCTGAAGGCCGTCATGAAGGAGTGACGAACTTGTCCGAGAAGTTCATCATCAACCTGCAAGGCTTCCACCGCCGTGTGGAGACTGTGATTGCTACTGAGGGCGGCCATATTGAGTGAACATGTTCACAATGATCGTGTCTCAAAATTTTGTTAACAAAATAAACCTATTGATCAAAAAATAAAATTATTGACATTTTTCTAATATCAGTCATTCAGTCCACGTTTTGCTTCCTGAACCCTGTATATCTGATTTGTGGGTATAACTTTCAATTACTTTGCACATTGATTACTTTCTATGAAATTTCTAACCATACAATTTGTAGTTTATTGACCAGTTGTTATGGCGTAATCATTATTAGACGGAGAGGCTTGCATTTATATAAAGCGATCATTTGCAGACATCACAAGATGAATAAACTGATTAAACGAAGTAATAAATATTCGCTGATGGTTTGTTAGTTCAATATAAACGGTTATTAATTCATTGCGATTGCAAGATATCTATTGACCAAAATGGCTACAAAAATAGGAGATTAGCATATGTGTACTTATGCCGTCTATGTTAATATACACCATAGTGATTCGTAGTCCGGTAGTAACGGCTCTATGAAGTGAACGATGGAAGCTGGCTCGCCCCTAGCCAGATGGATTTTTTCTTTCTAATAAAATAAGTTTTTTTGTCTACAAAAATGTAATCCTGTGGACACCTAACTACAAAATCTGAAGAGCCGTTTGGGAGCCGAATGAGCCTGTTATTTTCAGAGAGCCAAACCGA
Source organism: Lepeophtheirus salmonis (assembly GCF_016086655.4). Lineage (NCBI taxonomy): Eukaryota > Metazoa > Arthropoda > Copepoda > Siphonostomatoida > Caligidae > Lepeophtheirus > Lepeophtheirus salmonis. Next base: position 1,104 of record NW_027294888.1, on the reverse strand, counting down.
AAGAGGTGGAATTCCCATCACTAGTACACAAGGAGTAATAATTCTTTAAGGCCGAAGTGTAGTGAATATTTAATTTATTCGAACTTTTGTTTTGCTTAGGACAGTCATGTTAATCGAGAGAGTACTTGCTATATACAAGCTTGTTATAATCTGTAGTAACATTAGACATTCATGTACGTAGAAAGACGGAACATATGAAAATTTGATTTAACATCCAACCTTTTTCCACTATATCTGCATCTTTTGAATTATAAAATTCAGACAATTAAAATCAAATAGATTTATTTTTTGTAACTTGCTTCAAATATTATCTGTGTAAGTGCGTAAATAAATTAACAAATAATGAACTTTTGATATTGAAATTGAAAGAAGGTTATGGATAACAGTTGTCAAGTAAGGTAATACATCGATATTTTTATGATAAATTCAAGGACTGATCCTAAGACTGGACTGACGAACTGAATAAATAAAGACCGAGACATACAGCACTATATAATACATAAAAACAATCTTTGAACAAAAATCGAGAAAACGACAAATCCCAAGCTGCAATATATTTTAAGAAATTATTGGTCTTTTATTTAAAATTTGTGGGATGAGTTAAGATACCTAAGATTGTTAGCTATTGTTTAGAACCTTTATTAATTTAAGAGACCCGATATAAATAAATATATTCAAATAAAAAATTTAAAGTAAAATTTGCATCGTCTCCAAATGGTGAATAAGAAGTATTTGTTGATAAAAGTTGAGGATCAGTTCTCCTCCAAAAAGAAAAATGAAATCTTCACTCAGTTTTTATATATTTTTTTACTCTTTTGTTAAGGTACTTCTTTTGCCTTTCATCTCATATTAGTACTATCAATTATTATGAGCAAATGCTTTAAAGTAATATTCAATACCTTTTTGTCAAATTTACTTTTGAACGAAAAACAAAATAAGAGTATCTTGAGTTAGAAAAAATTGAAATCCCAATTTTTCAACAAAGTAATATCAACCTTGTTTTTACTCCAGACCCGAAGGGTTTTCTTTCATTAACTCTATTTGCCCCTAGAAAGTTTAATCTTAGACATAATCTACTTATTTTCCTAAGGATGAACGTTGGGT
>NW_027294887.1:0-1038 GCF_016086655.4 Lepeophtheirus salmonis | reverse complement strand
CAGGATCAAAACATTGAAATATTATATACTGAATATTGTAACTTAATAATGTAGTTTTAGGGGCCTTATAGATAATGAGGGCACTTAACTTAATTGAATCAGATATATGATCACTAAGGCATTGAAAGACCTAATTTTTACGAAAGCCAATATTTTTCAAAAATGCAAAGCTAATTTTAAGAGTCAAGCTGGAATATCCTGGCAAAACCTGTTTTATAGAATAGAAAAGTTCATAGATATATGTTATCTAGATGTTCAGCCACTCACGCAATATTCATCAAGAATTAAAAGTATAACGGATAAAGATATGTTTTTTGTAAATTTTGAGTAGAACAAAAGTGTTATCTTTATTTAAGAAAATACTATTCCTAACAACTAACTATGAGGCGAGATAAAAAATGAACTTAGTGCAGATAAATTTTATAAATATTTATCAGAATTCAATATAATTAGTTTCCATCGATATCCTCTTCGCCTCATTTCTTTTAACATCTTTAGTCTAGATCAAAGGCAAGACAAAGACCTTTAGTGGTCGAGACCGCAATGAGACCAAGACGGATAAAATACTTTAAGCTTTCGGGTTTTTTGTTTTATTGTTGTAAGAAACTGAGACAGTATTTAGTCTATTATAATAAAATACAAACAGAGAATGATTTAAGATTTCGTTTCCTTATTCAATAGATGTTTAACATACGGAATAAAAAATTTTTGAATTTGAATAACTGAATACAATTTATTGTTTGTTAACTGGAATAACCAACATCACAAAATAAATGGAGACATTCCTAGAGTTAAAAAAAAATTACTCGATAATTAATATCGAAATACTACGCAAATAATCATAACCGCGGTTATTCCCTTCCACTGGTTGGAGGGGTTTAAGTCGTTGGTTTCCATTGTTGTCAGCACCACGTGTTCCAAACTACTGAGCAATATTTTGGAAAAATACTAAAATAATTTACTGGTACCATAAGGTCATTATGTGCAATAATATCAAATGTCAAAAAATATTGTGTCTACCCTGGATATTGTAACCCT
>NW_027294886.1:0-520 GCF_016086655.4 Lepeophtheirus salmonis | reverse complement strand
AGAGGGCCACTTTGAGGCCAGCCATAAGTCAGCCATATTGTTGCTACGGATGTTTTGGTTATTTTGCCTGTAAGGGAGGGCGTTTCATTATGAACTTCATTATATTAAAGACTGTCCGGATGGAGTTGCCAACGGGAGGGGCGTTCCCAAGGAATGGCTGGAGGGGTTGTACCCCCTTCCCAAATTAAGGAATTCTCGATTCTTACTACAAAATTAAATATTTGAAATTTAATTTAATTTTTCAATGTTTTTTTTCTAAAAAATGTAATTGTTTGTGATTTTCTATGGATTTTTCAAATTTTTATCCGAAAAATTTAATAATTGAAATTTTTTCCAAATTTTTTTTATTTGTAATTTAATTATATAATTCATTTGTTTGTGAGCAGCTCTGGATTTGGTTAATTTTTCAAAAATTTAATTTTTTGAGAGTAGCTATGGAGTTTGAAATTTTTTGTGAAAAATTTAATAATATTATATATATTCTTTTTAAATTTGAAATTTTTTGAACAACTCTGGATTT
>NW_027294885.1:0-363 GCF_016086655.4 Lepeophtheirus salmonis | reverse complement strand
GTCCCTAATATTTCTATAGGTTTTGTTCAAACTGTTATTGGCCTCCGATGACAAATTGGTTCTCGTCTAGTTTATAAGGTATGTCTTATAGAAGAAGGTAATTTTCCATACTTCTCCATCAAAAATCCAAATTTTAAGAGAAACGGAACAAAACATTCATGAAAAAAATTCCTTGTAAGCCATCAGGTCCCAATCCTTTATAAACTTTTAAAACTATTTTAGACATAAACCAAAATATTTTGTGATTTGAACACAAGGATGATGTCTTATAATTTTTATTTTTTTCTAGGAAAATTTTATATCTTTGTACTTTAAAAATATTCTGAAATTGGGATTAGAAATATTCCAAAATATTGAACAAAA
>NW_027294884.1:0-2525 GCF_016086655.4 Lepeophtheirus salmonis | reverse complement strand
AAAACAGCTGTACATCAAAATAATATGGAAAAAATGAATGTTAAATTATGTGATGCAATTTTTCATGAAAGCACTATTAATGTCTTGAAGATGGTTTTAAAAACTAATGTGGATGATACCATCAAATTTTGTTCCATAATTGGCAAATTAATAAACATTACAAATGTGGAAAAAAATTGTTATCCAACAGAATCTCCTATTTATAATATTAATGATGAACAAAATTATTTTTAAGAAAAATTTTCTATTAGATAAAAGATTGGTCGAGAGGAGTTATTTTCATGTCTTTCAAAAGAAACATGTTTTGCCCTTGCACATAGTGCTTAGGCACTGGAAATAAAAATTGAATATTTTATGACTGGAAAAGTTCAGTCGGATCCATTAAAAGCACGTTTTGGGCAATATAGAAGAAAACCAGAATGCAATTTTTATATTGGTGTTTGTCAAATTATAGAATCTGAAAAAATCATTTGTATTAATAACTTAATAAAATACAATAACTTGTCCATAAACTTAATAATCTCGTTATATTTAGTTTTCCTCTTGCGCACACATGAAATAAAAGCTTGCTGTCCTTCTCTTTAGTTGTCCTTGGAATTTCTTGATATGTATGTCAGTTTGTAATTAACAGTAAAAACCGATATCTCTTGCAGACTATTCATGTAAATACTAAGGGCAGGAATTAGTGGACATTAACTTAGTCTACTGTATTAATGCCATATTTGATAAAAAGTGTCGCTATACATTTGTAATTCCGTTCAACCCTAGCTATTTTGGAAACAGATGCTAAAACTTTACAATCTGAATCTTGTAACCCTGAGTCTCACTACCTTTACGACATTTGTTCCTTCTAAAGCTTTAGTCGAAGTAGCGAAACGAGGACCCACCTGATCAATACCTGAAAAATATATTGGTGCACGGAACTTTTTTGTTTGTCAGAGGTACTGTTTAGTTATTATTGGAGATATAATTAGGAGTTATGATGTTATCTAATATAATTTACTTTTTAGAAGATGTTTATTCGAAATCCAGAAGACGGACTTAGTTTAAATAGAGAAGATTTTATAATATGAAATTTTGTTAACCCAATAATTTGTTTATTCTAGTCCAAAGATTACGATGTTTATTCAACGTTATTTTTCATATATAATTAATGTAAAAATATATTGTTTTTATATTAATCTATGGAGTCCAAGTTCTCACCTCCGACAATAATTGACCCTTGTATCCTAAATTATACATTTATTATTATAATAACAATCAAGAAATCCTTAACGTATAATTAAAAACTCCGCCCTCTTCTCTTTGGTGGGAAATTAAAAAAAGAAAAAATTAAAGAATAAAATTATTTCATCTTTCCCAACAGTAATTTTAGAATTTGAGCATGGCCTGCTTCAATTCATCCAAGGAATACTCCATACTCCTCAATAGCACCATGGACATTTTTAGCCGGAGACGTCCATGCTAGAACTGCTTTTAGTATTCCTCTTTACATTTAGCCTACGCCAGTGGTAAGTAAAATGATAGTGACGTCATATGAAAAGCGAAAAAAGTGTTAAAACGCTGCACCATTAATTGTATCTCCTCAGGCAAACGGTAGCGTTTCGCTACTTGGTTTAAAGCTTTAGTTCCTTCCACTTGAAACATTAAAAGAAAGTGGCGCATCAAAGACTATTTCGTCATCATTTTTTATTATTTGAGTGGAAACGAGATACATTTTTTCCCACTAGGGTGCGATCATAAAGCAACAGCTGAGTGGGTATAATCAATATTAAATCTTAATTTTTCAAATTTAAAAGTAATAGGCTAATTAATTAATAGTAATACTAATAAGTAATTTCTAAGCCTGGGAATGGAGGGATAACGACTTCTTTTTCACACTCACAACTTATAGACACTAGTAGCTACGGGTTGGAATTATAGTTACTATTATTTATTCATTACTCAGGAAAGGAGAGATACGAGATAAAAGAACTGGATAACTCTCTGGATCCCAAAGAAAGTTTGTTCAGAGGGATTTCACACTATGGATCTTCCTAACAAGCATTCACATATATGATATAGAGATCCACATTCGTCCAATGGTTTAGGGCGAGTCAAGCGCCTTCATCTCCTTTCTACAACGTCAGGTTCTGTTCAAGGGATATTCCTTCTTCCTTCCTCACTCCCTGGATGGGATATTATCTCTTTGTAGAGAAGGATCCTTGAGAGGACAGATGCCCTTCACATCAACATTTGTGATCTGTATCACTTCTCACCTATTGTCTCTTATCTTCAAGAATACATCATTTCCTACAGATCTCCTACGGGCTTATCATTGACTTCACAAGAAACAGGAAACTCCAACTTCATTAAATGCTATGTGTGATTCAGAAACAGAGAGAGTTACTCATTATTTCCCTCCATCCTCCACTCCTTCATTGAAATCCGTGCATCCGTTCCTACTTAAGTCAACATTGCTTAATCTCTAAGGAACCTATTTCAATCTTCAGTATCCTTGATGTAGATCACGCAGAAACAACTTA
>NW_027294883.1:0-3227 GCF_016086655.4 Lepeophtheirus salmonis | reverse complement strand
GTTATAATGTATGTATGTACTATGGTATACAGCCATACATTCTTAACTTTGGATACAAGACTATGAGTAAGGGACAGATTAGGAATTTCAGAGTATCTCATTGCAGGGCCAACTAGAACTGATACCCTGATTCATTTGGCTTTCATCTTGGAAATGGTTGGTCCAATATTTTTTTCTTTTTACAAGAATTAATTGTTTAAATTTGTGAGATAACCCCTGAATTAAATAATGCTTCCGGAACATTTCATAATACTTTTTAAATAATTTCCATGATTTGCTTCCACAAACAATACTTATTATTTTCATAGTTTATTCCTTCATTTATTTAATCGTCACACACGCAAAAGACTCAATATTATGTTTTTAGACAGCATTTAAATTCCTTTATTCCAGTAGTATCAACCGGACTCTTCATCATTAATAGGTTAAAAGAAAAAAAATATTTTCAGCAAATTTATATGTTTTAAAATTCTACATTGCCTATTTATAGAATCATCAGACTGGATGTCGTCAGAGTTATACTAATGCTCTGTCTAGTAAATTTGCATATAATCCTTGTAAGGATGGAGTTTCTTTTTAAATGGATCGATTTTTGGGACGCATTGCAACTAGCCAGGCTTTTTCATTAAGTTCAATCCTTATTCTTACTTAATTTTTCTCCATAACTTTTTCACACGTTACGAGATTTCCCATTCCTAAAAGCAATAGAACGTTCATCTGGTTTAGACCAGGTTGCAAATAGTGAAGATGTGGTAACGATACCTCATCACTTCTCCTTTGAAATTGTGATCGGTTTCATAGTACTGATTGTCATCACACTTTCTCGATACCTCAATCTTCCTAAGGGTTAATCTCTTCTTGTACTCAATCTCCCTTTTAATAAGCTGAGTTTTGAGGGCTCATGTCAAATATAAAACAAATTAGCTAGATGAATGGGGGATAGAAGAGTTTGTTCAATCTCCTCTAGCCCTTTCTCTCTCTCTTGCTTTTCCTTGGTGTCTTTGGTGAAAATATAAGATCCAAATAAGAAAAACGATATCCACATTTTCAAACTGCAGATGTGGATACTACATATGTTACTAAGGTAAATAATATTTCAGCAGCATATATAATCCGCAAACAGGAATGTGAAATTCGATACATCACTATTTTGTTACCTGGTCTTATTAGTTTTTAAACTAATTATTTTTTTAACTTGCAATATAAACACTCACCTATACAAATAAATCCATTAACATATTTTTAAATCTCAAGTATATATGTAGCCTTTGCGTTATTATTATTTTACTTTGACTCAACAACCATTAGACCTAGCAATAAGAGCCAAAAAAAAACAACAAAAAAAAAACATTATTTATTATTTGAAGTAGCTTTCAAAAAAGCTCTTCATGGGAGTTCTTCAAACCTGACATAAGCTTACAAAAATACTAAAATTATCATATTACTATTATTATGTATATCTCTAACTTTTAAAAAGAAAACAGATTTTTGCACATGGATGTAAATCTGCAAAAAAAGAAACTGTTTCTAAGAAATACATAAATGTATTTGCATATAAATTGGATTCAATGTTAATAATAATTATTATATCGTTAGATAGGTGCAAATACATTTATATTTATCTGGAATCTAGATCACATTATCCTTATATGACACTATTTTAAGAGTATAAATATGCCATACCTTAGCTCTGGTCATTCATAGAAATGCAGGGTGCAGAGCATTTTGGTATGATTAATAAAGAGACAATACGGAAAATACTGTTATAGTAAAGTCACATCGAGGATGTTTTTCCTACTTATTTATAAGTGAAAAAATGTAACTGCGTTAACATCGAACTTTTATCCACTCACAATTTTGACTGTCAAGAGAGACCACAAAGTTACAAAAACGTATGGTAATATGTCTGTATTCTTTTCTTACTAACTGTTAATTATTATTATATAATAATTGTATCAATACAGAATCGATGACCCACTGCCCAGTGACACGAGTTCTGTACGAATTTAAATTACCATAATAAATATTTTTTCCGGAAGGACAGTTCTGCAATTTTTAGTAATTGTAGCTAATTTATTTAATTAGTTTAATTGATTAAATTTTAGAAATCTAACCGGCTTATTTTTGTTTAACTTTTGAAGTTTTCCTGGGTATAATATATTCATTACTTCCTACAATTAGTCAAATAGTTTTAACTTAACTATATTTAATTTCGATAAAAGATTAATTTAACATATTTTTTCCCGTCGACTATCAAATTATATTTTAGTGTTATCCTTTATCAATGTTATACTGTGAATGCTTGAACTAGAATTAGCACTAAATAAGGAATTAAAGAAAAATTACCAACAGTTGTTAATCATGGACCAACAACCAATTGATTTTGATTGATGCTAGAGGCAACTACATCAAATAAACTCTTTCTCAATATTCATATATACAAATAAAGTCAATTTTCAATTAAATTAACCAATTTGATCTTAATACCCGGTAAAATTTTTTGTTCGATTTAAAAGTTTAGAATTATCAAAAAATTATTAAAAAAATATTTCAACTATACTTGTATAATCTTTACTAGATTACAATTAATCCGAGTCAAAAATCAGAGAATCGGGTGTTTTTCGTGTATCTGGATTAACATGGGGAAAATAATGTTTAATTTGCAACCCCCCTAAAAAAAAATGTTTTTTTAACTAGAACTCTTAATATTCAAAATTTTGCTTAAAAAATGTATTATGAAATTTTCACCTTTTTTTCAAAAAATTAAATTTTTAAATTTCTTCCTAAAAATTAAACTTTCTGTGAATAACTGTGTATTTAAAATAAATAAAAACTCTCTAAACCATTTTGTAATTTATTTATTTTTCAAAAAGTTTTATATAATAAATTTTACTTTTTAAATTGGAATTCCCAAATTCAATTATTATTTGTGAACAGATGTGAATTTTAAAAAATTTTCGCAAGAAAATAGTATTGGTATTTTTTTTAATCGTCCTATCAATATTTATTATTTATTGTCAAAATATTATGACAATAATCATTTTTGGGTATACACTGAATATTTTAGAACTACATAGATATTTTATCTAAAAAATGACAATCACTCGTCAGATATACCAGTGACAGACTGGACTTCTCCCAATTTACATATCTGATGTCTCATCAACAATCACAGAGAACCAGTAGTCATCATCGCCGGCACAAGTCTTGACATCTTCAATTATATT
>NW_027294882.1:0-597 GCF_016086655.4 Lepeophtheirus salmonis | reverse complement strand
ATAAATATTGTCGAAATTATCAAATTCAGGAATACATGATTTACTTCGTGAAATTCATACAAAACTTTCATATTTTATATTTCAGATCTATTGATATTGAGAGTATAACCAAGTGTTTGCCCAAAAAACGGATGTTAGTCAAACACTTTGCACACCATTTGAAGCTAAACCCTGTTCGACACCATTAAGTCAGTTTTTCTTTGTTGTTTGTAAATCCAGATAAATCTTGACTTAACTGGGAAAATCAGGGCATGTATTTTTGATGAGACGAAAATACGACAACTCTTAAGATATGTTATCCAAGAGATAAGACTAAAGGCCAGATAGAGAAAATCGAAGGAAGATAGTTATAACTTGATTATCCATCTCAAGAGAGCAGATTCGACTCTTTCCTTGCATAGGAGATTAAAAGATTGCCATATTGAAAAGGTCCATCCACGATAAGTAGGGAATTTCAATATTTCAAATATAATTATTATTTACTTTATTTGAATTTGTACGAAGCTCGGTATAATATAGAAATATTAATTATTACCAAGTCTTTATCGTTACATTGAAATAGTGAGTATTAAAAAAATAATTTATTAAAGTATTATA
>NW_027294881.1:0-5808 GCF_016086655.4 Lepeophtheirus salmonis | reverse complement strand
CCGAGATCTCTTGCGTGGCCACGTGATGGTCTTGAGGGGATTGGCCTGGGCTATTTTCTTTGTTATTTATGTACTAAGGATCAAAGGATCTTCTTCAAAGGTGTCATTTTCTCGACTTGGTACGTGCTCTAGAGCCAAGTTTTTTTTGTTTTTTTTTATTAATAATTGCTTATACATTAATATATCAAAATTCAAAATTCTATGGACACCCGGTAGAGCATTTGACGGACGTCATAAATTGCATTATAATTAAAGGCGACGCCATTTTGAGGATCAAAGTTGATATTTTTATTACATAAAGTGGACAAATATCCAATAAATCTTGATTGAACTTGATCAAATGGCTTTAAAAATAAAAAAAAGTTATCATATATACATTGATGCTGATCATAAACAGTGGTATTTGAATTAAATCAAAGAAATATTCACTACAAATCCGTATGAAAAGTCTAAATTTGAACATTTGTTTTTATTGATTAAAGACGATCAAAGTAGGAGGATTAAAGAAAAATATTTATTCTATTCATTGTAATAGCTACTTTTTATTACATAAAATGAACAAAATTTTTATCAATCTTAGTGAATATTCATAAAATGGCTTTAAGAATGAAAAAAAAAAAAAAAAAGCCTTCACATCTGCATTGAATGCTAATAGATGTCAATGATAAACAATGCTATTTCTAATTAAATCAAAGTATTAATATGTACTTAAAATCCCTAAGAATGGCTAGATTCGTAAATAAATATTCCATTTATTTCCATTGTCATTCTTAATTTTTATCTACAACAATGAAATATGATTGTATAACGATGTAATAATATATTTGTAATGGATACTAAGATCTGATAATGGCGTTGATCTTGCCTTCCCACAATAGTCTTGTAAAAATTATATCAGTTGTTGCTCCACAATTCTCGAGCGGCTCATATGATATCCACTCATAAGCTTCTCTTAAAAGCCTGCAGCTCCAGAAGATTTATTTTTCTTACTAATTATGAATTAGTGATAATGTAATAGAACTTGGTTGTTTGGACACCAAAAATGGCCGACATGAACAATGCTGACGTCACGTGGAAACGCTCTAGAGTATTAATCGACATACTGTAAACAAATAAATAAACACATTATTCTAATATGTGTAAATTGGGACATAAATCGTAAATACATGTGAATAATTAAAACTCTCAGGGGATTTATGGTGGATTTACTCAAACGTGAAAGGACTATGTATATTAATAGTAAGGAAAATTGGGTGCATTTTTAGCTCGGCCATTTTTGTTTTTTGAATGTGCAAACTAAAGAGCAAATTTTCTTTACCTAAGCTGTTTTTCCAGAAGAGTGAACTTCCTATTCTACTATTTAACAACATTTGATTGATAGAGTTGATATTTTTGAAAGGAAGAGAAGAGCAGAAGGAAAAGGTCGGAGCAAGACATATGGGACTACGGAATTAATATCAGCCGCCTTTTATATGATTTCGAAGGGATAGTCAAAAATTACTGCTATAAAGAGGAGAACCTTTTATATTTAAAGTGGTGGATTAGTGAGGGATCTCTAAATTCATATATATATATATTATTTTATAAATTTTAAAATAATTTACACAAAAGATAGGACATAATCAGTGATGATAATCATGTGTATTTTTGGGCATGTTAAAAAAAAAAGAAACGGAGGTAACCCTGACAATTTAAATAATATTCTGGGAGAGAATAGCTTAACTGTCATGGTATTTTAATAGATCAGCTACAATCAGCTGTAACAAGGGAGGAGGGGAGAGGGAATAAACAAGGACATTGACAAGAGTTACTTTAGATTATTGATTCTCAATTCTACTCCCAGTCCAACAAGGACTTACAAGTATAACTCCACAAAAAATCCCCAAGGTGACTCTCCGTTTTTTTAAGAGCACACACACTCAATCAGATTTTGAATATAAATGAATGTAAAGTTCGCTACTCAGGAGTTAAATAATAATGGCAATGTCTAAGTAAAAGAAAATTCATTCTTAGAATTACCAATTCCAATTTTTTTTGTTTTTCCAAAATTCTAAAAATACATAGTTTTGACAGCACTAAGGAGAATTCTTACATCAACAGGAAAAAGTGAACACCACGATGACCTAATAAATAAAGAAGAAAAAGAATAAAGAGTTTTTCTTTCCTAATTTTCAAAGGTAGATTTTCGATAACAAACATGTCAACTCTAATCATTGAGATTTACAAAACCAATGACGAGCATTGTCATGAGCTCATAAAAGACGGAGAGTTACCTTTGAGTATTTGTCTCAGAATTAAAAGTGTAAGTCTGTTGGATCCATAGTAGAATTGAAGATTGACATCGGAATAATTTTTGCAAATGTCCTTGTTTATTTCCTCCTCACTCCCTTCTCGTCACATTCACTTTCAGCTGATCTAATGAAAAGTTATCAGAGCTTTTTGCTACTCTTCTCTAAAAAATTCTTCGAATTGTCAGGTTACCATATTAAATTTCGGTTTCTTTTTTTTTAACTTGCCCAAAATGCACCTGATTAGCATCACTGGACAAAAGTCGTAATGAGGGTTTTGTTATTGAAAGCCTGATTTTTTTTATTTGGAGGGATCAGCTTGGAGTGACTATAGATTAAGCAACCATTAATAGGCCAATAAAATATACTACTGCCATATAAAGGGTGATTCAAAACGAGGGGTTTTTGGATTGTAGAAATAAAACACATCAAATATTATATTATGTTCAAAACTTTATTATTAACCGAAAAAACAATCCTTCACAATTATCTCTATAAAATAATCCCTTCATATATTGGCCGCAACTGGCCTTTAAATGGTCGATTCTTTTGCGCTAATTTTCGATGAAAACTGTTGTTTTCGATGGATGTAATTGATACTCTTGATACAATTCGGGTTGCTCTTCACCCCAAATACGGCAATTTTGCTTATTTACGTAGCTATTCAGCCAGAAAGGGCCTCATCACTGAACAAAATTTGGGGCGGAAAAAACGAATTTTCTTGGATACGTTCAAGAGCCATTCACTGAACACACGACGCAAACGAAGGTCCGGCGACTTCAATTCTTTCACGAGCTGTATTTTGTATGCCTTTAAACCCAAATTTTTCTTCAAAATGCGCCAGGTTGTTGCAATCCAAGTTGTTGAGAGCGGTGGCGAATCAATTCTTCACGATCTTCGGCAACACTCTCGGTTACGGCCGCTATATTTTCTACGCTGCGAGCTGTACGTGGCTACCCAGACGACGGGATATCCCAGCAAGTTGCTGCCCCTTCAAATTTTTCGATTATTCTGCAAATGGTGGATTTTGAAGATCGATTATGTGGACCGATAAGTTGGGCGTAATTTGCGAAAAACTTCTTTTCACAGAACGCTGATTTCATAGTACAATTGAACAATTTGTACATCTTGTTGTGGCGTATATATTTCCACGAAGAATTGTAAAACAATACTGAGTAAAAATGACGTATGAATTTGACAGAACTCGTGCGCGCCTGTCAAAAAATCCCTATTGGAAAACCCCGCTCATTTTGAATCACCTTTTACTACTGATTACGACTCTGTATTATAATCAAAGAAGGGATCTGTATAAAGAAAAACTAAGTATACCGATTAAAAAAGGTAAAACGGTTGATGCGTGTACTCTTTCTTCTATCTATTCTTATTTATTTAATAGGTAGAGTTGAATAATCTATAATTAATGATATAAATCCGGTTAATTTTTTAGCTGGCCCAATAATTTGTAGTATAAAGTAGGAATTTTATTTTCTTTAGAAGTTGTCATTATTATTTAATTTCCTGGGTAGGGAACATCTTTTCCTAAACAGATTCAATGATATTCAAAACCTGTTTGAACGTTCGTGTATGCTCGTAAAAATACCCTGAGGATTTGTGACGGAGTTATAATTGTACATCCTTTTTAGAATCAGAGTAGTAGTGAGGATCGACATTGGAGTAATTTATGCAATCTCCTTGTTTATTTCCTTCTCCCCATCCTGCCTTGTCAGCTCTGATTGATACTGATCTCCACCAAAATATTCTTCAAATTGTCAGGGTTACCATGTTGACTTTTGGTTTCTTTTTTTAACATACTTATTCCTTGATTTTGATCATGGATATGACCAAGAACATGGGCAACAATTACTCATGTAAATCAGGTGGGTTTTTAGGTGGACCATTAATTTGTAATTGGTAGTATAAAGAGAGGACTTTCTTTTCCATAGCGGTTGTAATTATTAAATTCCTGAGTAGTAAACTCCTTTCCGAAATAGATTCATTTATATTTAAACCCTGATTGAACATTTGTGTGGTCTTAAAAAACGAATGTAACCCTTAGGATTTGTTGCAAAGTTATTATTGAGAGTCCTATTTGGACTCAGAGTAGGATGAGGATCGACATTTGAGTAATTCTAGCATATTTCATTGTTTATATCATTGCTTCCTTTCTTGTCACAGTTGATTATCGCTGATCTAATGGAACGTCATGAGTATTATTCTTTATCTCCTCCAAAACATTTTCAAATTGTTGGGGTTACGATGTTGATTTTCGGGGTTTTTTTTGTTTCTTTTAATATAAACTACATTGGATGTTTATCATTGTTTATAACAATATGAATTACTACAGTAAAAGGAAACCCTTACACCATTAAAATAGCATAGTGATGGGGAAAATATCAATTTTTCAATTAAATATAAATACAGCATTTCAACTGACGTCATAATTGAAGTATACTCCATTTTTGAGCTTTAAGCGCTTAAAACCCCTGCACTTATAATGTTCTAAATGTAGAAGGTTCTCTTCCTTAAAGCAGTAATTCATTTTCTTCCACAAAATTATACACAAGTAGCTGAAATTAACAAAAGTATTAATTCAGATGTATCATAAGTCTTGCTCTCGCCTTTTCCTTGCGCTTTTTTTCAGTGCCAACTACTCAACTCTATTAATAGGTGATGAGGGTGTTTATATTTCTCTTTACCAAGTTACCCATTAAAATCTGAGCACTTTGAATTTTCAACTTCAACAAGATTTAATTTTTAATTACCAATAGAATTTCAACAAAATTGATACTGGTCACAGTCCTGGAAAGATCTATTCATAAAATATAACTTATGATCATATACCATTTATAGTTATTATGAACAAGGCTATTTAAGTATGTTATTCGGACAAAGTACGTTATTTAAAGAAAGTTACTTTATTAATGGATTACTAAACATATAGCTATATCGAACTATAACAGATCTTCAATTATAATGTACTGAGTGGTCCATTAAAAAATTTGAACACTTTTGAATTTTCAACAAAATATAATTTTTTAATTACCAATAGAATTTCAACAAAATTAATACTATAAATAGATGTGTGCCTGAGCTCCCTTAATCATTGATGTAGCCGCCTTTAACCGCAATGATGACTTCCATGCGGCGGTGGAAGGCCTTGTGTCCACTGCAGATGTAGTCTTCAGTCATGGCGTCCCATAGCCGGCTGACAGTGACTTTGAGGGCCTCGGTGTTTGGATGACTGACACTGCAGGCCTTCCCCTTGAGATGCACCCAAAATGTCTAGTCGATGGGGATGGCAGCAGTGCTGAAGGGGCGCCAAAAGTGTCGAAATAACTGAAAAGACTCATTCAAAAAAGTCTTGAAAGTAACGGAAGAGATGGATTTCTTTCATTGCTGGTGTCAAAAATGGCCTTTCCGACCTCTTTCCACCCACTCTTTTGATAACTTTCTGGACAGTCTGGTGTAAAACCCCGAGATCTCTTGCGTGGACACTGATGGACTTGAGGGAATTGGCCTG
>NW_027294880.1:0-731 GCF_016086655.4 Lepeophtheirus salmonis | reverse complement strand
TGATCCTATGAATTTCAGTCATGGTACTCATGTAGCAAAAACTAAATTTAACCCCAATTGTTGCGAAATGCCGGGTACTGCCGCTATTGTTCCAATAATTTCGAATAAAACTTAGAATATGAAACTTGCAGGATCTTAATAATGTCCTACATGAACTTTGTACTTTTTTACACTTTAAAGCCAATGGAAAAGAGATTTTCAAAATCAATTTTTGATAGTCCATCCCTGAAGCATTTAACAGAATTTTAGGAAGACTCTGATACCCGTAATAATAATAATTATAAAACTCTCAAAGTTGCAAGAGCCTAAAATAAAGAATATGCAAAATCAGCCATTTTAAAGGTTGAGAACGATAAACTGTGATAAAGAAGTCCAATGAAACTACAAATCAACCCCTTCAAATTGAAAAACAACTATCAATAACAGTAAGAGTTCAAGAGTCTGATGAAACAAAGTCCTAAAAATCCTATTTAAAGGCCGACACAAGAAAAAATATTAAAACCAATCGTAGAGCCATAACAAGCTTCAGGAAAAATTTCAGGTGAATCCATCCATTGGTTTGGCCTTGATTGAAGGACATATGCACACACAAACAGAGACACATACAAATATTTACAATAAATATATAGATTAGAGTAGATTTGACCGATGTTGCTCTTTTGTATATGAAATTATTTTACATATAATGATTGATTAATATATACAAAAATATTTTTTTTACATTTGGTGTT
>NW_027294879.1:0-624 GCF_016086655.4 Lepeophtheirus salmonis | reverse complement strand
ATAATGCTTTACGCTGAAATCTCTTCTACCTAGCAGTATGTTATCAAAGATGGCTTCCACATAATGCTAAACTGCCGTCAAAAATAACTTTGTCCCACTCCAACAAAGTGAACGGATGGCTTGAATTATTGGTGCAAAAACCAAGGGGATTTAAATTCGTCATAAATTAAAATCATAAATCATAACTTTAAATCATTAATTTAAATCAAAATTATGATTTTAATCATAAATCATAGTGATTATAATTGTTCTGTTGTATATTTGATGGCGTGTAGCTCCATGTTGAATAACTTCTTTATATCCCATAGGACACGGCGGATGTTCTATGGACGAGATTTCAAAAGTATTTATCTGGGTCCTCCGATCCCTACTTTCATTGCCTTAGAATTAATTCCAAGCAAAATGATTTCAGTGTTAGTATTGATTGTGAAGAGAAGGACCCTTCATATATCGTAAGGTAAAGGTTCAGACGGCTTGGTATTAGCAATGCCATTTAGAAATTCAGGCATAACATTGATCTTGGCTCTTGAAAAAGTGTGAAAACCAGGCCTTTTTAAATTGTATTATTTTGAAATTTAAATAATTTAATGAATGAATGACGCTACGTAAATTTTTCATATCCAT
>NW_027294878.1:0-526 GCF_016086655.4 Lepeophtheirus salmonis | reverse complement strand
AATAACACGGTAGGTTTAGTAAAGGTCAATATGTAATGTTCCGTTTTATATATGTTAAATAATATTAAGATAAGATCATGAGTTCTTTCCGTGTAAAATAAAGTATATATAAAGTCCATATCGTTATATATCACAACAGGCATACTCTCCTTAGTTAACAACAAAAACATAACCTAATGAGACCGTATAAAAGCTTTTAAAGAATAATAGGAAAGGTACCCACATTACTGGATTTAAAAAAAAATGAAAAAAATCATAAGTATCAAATTCTAAAAATATACTGAATGGCAAACAGAGACACTAAAAGTCTTCTTTAAAAAAAAAAAAAAAAAAAAAAAAAAAAAATATTTTGTATATATTAATCCATCATTATATGTAAAATAATTTCATATACAAAAGAGTATTAAATGGTTTCTAAAAATTCAAGTATTTTTTAATATTATTAATAAAAGAATCAATATATTTTTTGATTAAGCAGTATATTAAGTTCCATTGCATTTTTGTTTTATACATAATAATTTATTAA
>NW_027294877.1:0-936 GCF_016086655.4 Lepeophtheirus salmonis | reverse complement strand
AATTTGTAGATGTAGGCAAAGTTAATAGGAATACAAGGTTAGACCATAATGTAATCAGGCTTGCTAGAATTTTCAATTT
Source organism: Lepeophtheirus salmonis (assembly GCF_016086655.4). Classification (NCBI taxonomy): domain Eukaryota; kingdom Metazoa; phylum Arthropoda; class Copepoda; order Siphonostomatoida; family Caligidae; genus Lepeophtheirus; species Lepeophtheirus salmonis. The sequence continues at coordinate 857 of NW_027294877.1, read as the reverse complement.
GATGTTTTGTACCGACTGCTGGGTAAGACAGGCAGATTTTGACAAAAGACACAACCATTAATAGTCTATACCGTCACTATTGCTAAAATTTTAATTTATATTTCGTACCCATAGGGATAAAAAATATAGAGAATACTAAAAATATAAGGATCAAAACATTGAAATATTATATACTGAATATTGTAACTTAATAATGTAGTTTTAGGGGCCTTATAGATAATGAGGGCACTTAACTTAATTGAATCAGATATATGATCACTAAGGCATTGAAAGACCTAATTTTTACGAAAGCCAATATTTTTCAAAAATGCAAAGCTAATTTTAAGAGTCAAGCTGGAATATCCTGGCAAAACCTGTTTATAGAATAGAAAAATCTAGATGTTCAGCCACTCACGCAATATTGATCAAGAATTAAAAGTATAACGGATAAAGATATGTTTTTTGTAAATTTTGAGTAGAACAAAAGTGTTATCTTTATTTAAGAAAATACTATTCCTAACAACTAACTATGAGGCGAGATAAAAAATGAACTTAGTGCAGATAAATTTTATAAATATTTATCAGAATTCAATATAATTAGTTTCCATCGATATCCTCTTCGCCTCATTTCTTTTAACATCTTTAGTCTAGATCAAAGGCAAGACAAAGACCTTTAGTGGTCGAGACCGCAATGAGACCAAGACGGATAAAATACTTTAAGCTTTCGGGTTTTTTTTGTTTTATTGTTGTAAGAAACTGAGACAGTATTTAGTCTATTATAATAAAATACAAACAGATAATGATTTAAGATTTCGTTTCCTTATTCAATAGATGTTTAACATACGGAATAAAAAATTTTGAATTTGAATAACTGAATA
>NW_027294876.1:0-445 GCF_016086655.4 Lepeophtheirus salmonis | reverse complement strand
CATGTGTATCAAGTGAAATAATTTGTTCGATAAATGGTAAAATTGATTACTAATTGGTCTTGTTTATTACCCGAAAATGTATACAAACTCAACTTCTTACTAAAAACTATACATTTATCAAAAATAGTATTATATACCTCGTATATATCTTCGAACATTTTTGTTTTTAGAGAAGTTAAGTATTGTTAGGAATAGTTTATTTGTACAAACAGGAAATTAGGATAGAGTAAAATATATTAAAAAAATCATTAATTAATTTAAAAAAAAAAATAATTTACTAACATACTGTACAAAACTGCAAACAGTGAAGGCTGTATCGAAGTTTCCACTAGAATGGGGATCTTCAATTCTACTCGGAGTCCAACATGGCCTTACTTTGCAAAAAAATGTCAGTGTTAGTCCATGCCTTTCACCCAAGACGGATTAGTTCATACTAATATGTTTT
>NW_027294875.1:0-778 GCF_016086655.4 Lepeophtheirus salmonis | reverse complement strand
TTGTATTCTGTAATAAGCTGAAATACATATCCAATTATTTCAGCCAAGAAACTGCTGCATTTTCTTCATCTTTTGAGCCATGATAGATTCAGCGCCTTCCACAAGGCTTCTACGTTTGTCGAACCGTTTCCCCAACTTTTGACAGGGGTGTTTATGCGGTTTCTTAAAACATATGCACGAGATTGTCCCTCTACTAAGTCTTCTCGTATTTTATAAACTTCTTCACACAATACCTGAGAATATGTCCCATGCCTTAATTTTTCAAAGCGCGTGATATAAAAATAAAATTGGACACGTCTCTCCAATTTTTCTTTTATAAGTTTGATAGCATTTGTCCAATTAACATGGGCACGGATAATTATTCAAGCATAAGTAACTGTTTTGGAACTCTTAACAGTTGTTCATACGAATATATCAAGTCTGACTAGATGAATGCGACAATTCTACTTGAAGCAATGTTGACTCTCAATGTGTGGAGTTGAATCTTGAACTCTCAGTAGTCATTTGGATGAATACCTTTTTATTGAGGGATTTGAGAAGAAATCAGAAGATTCTTTATCCAATATTATGCTCCACCTCATCTATGAATTGAATATTATAATATTAAATCAATGAGAAATTGTATTTTTTTCAGTTGTTTTGATATAGACAAGGTCAAAATGCTATATTGAAAGATTAAAATACTAGTTTCCAACTAAGAAACAGTAGTTTTCATTTTTGTAATTTAAATTAGATTATTTTAAGAATTGTAAAAAAATTTTTATATATTTCCGCGCCA
>NW_027294874.1:0-4146 GCF_016086655.4 Lepeophtheirus salmonis | reverse complement strand
ATATAATATTAAATATATCTAAATATTTCATTTACTTATCGCAATCTTAGATTTGTGCTGTGCTCAATTCGACCTTTTCACATGTGCTTCCCTCTTTTTGCATCTTGAGGAAACAACTCTATTGCACCTCGAGGAAACAACTCTATTCTTTGTAGCAAAGAACCATCTTCATATTACTGGGATGATTTTTGGATCTTAACAAATAGAAGGAAAACATTGTTTCAAGACCCTTCCGAAATAAAACATGATTTTTAGTGGTTGATAAATACAAGAACCTGATTAATCTATTGAGTTGTCGAGCTTTGAGGATTGAATAGGATAAGGAGATCTTAACAGTTTGAGGTTTAAGGTTGAAATATCATTTGCTAATATAATAATAATTATAGCTTTTATTTTTCTGATCAAATTGAAATAAATTCCATACCTAGGATGGAACATTGGAGATTAACTATGAAGTATAGAACTTCCTTCTTAAAGAGCAAATCGAAATATATCATATTCATTCTTGTTTTTGTAAATATAAATGAGGAAAAATACACTTAAAGTCAAAGATCTTATATAAACTATGGATGTGTATGATTGAAAAAAAGACAAGAAATGTCACTGACAAAATGGCAGTCTCAAAAAAGATTTTTGAAAAGTTTCGTTCATCAAAAACCGTTTTTGTGACCTATCTAGCCATTTGAAAATTGAATTTACTATTAGTTAAGGAGATGTTTTAATTTTAAAGTTATAATGATGAATTTTAAAAGTTTCACTAAAGTTCCTTCTGCAAGTTGTACAAAAGAATATAATCCTCAATTTACATTTTGAGGAAAAAATTGATCCGCATAGAACTATTTCGGATACATAAGCGATCACAAACATTGTACTGACCTCCAAATCGAATCGAATAAGTATTTGTGTAGGTACTTGGATAGGCTGTCAGAAACCTCCTTCAGTATAATACTGTTAATTGTGATATATTTAACTTTTACTTCTATTAAAAGAAGCTATATTAAATCATCAGAAGTAAATTGCTCAAAATAAACAATTTTATAAAATATAAATAATTTATTATATAAATATAATATGCATTTAAAAAATATGGTGTATCATTGATAAATACTTTATGGTATTCTTTTGCATCAAACTGCATTTAATGCAAATAGATATTAAGGAACACAAGCTGACTTAAGTTGGGCTCAATTCAACATTCCTTATATCCTAAAACTTCCATATAGCATAAATAATGATATAACATCTTTAACTTGTCCTCTAGTTAGCCCAATATTAATGTAAGCGTTCATTTATTTAATAAATGATTTTTAGTTACAACATCCTGCACAATCGGAAGGCCGGTATGTATTTTTGGATAAAAAATGGGATTGATGATGCCCAAAAGCGGCTGTGCAATAATTTTTCCATTCAATAGTGAGAGTAAACTCAAGTGTACTGCTACCTGAATCTATGAAATGCGAATAATCTCTATAGGATTCAGTTCTTTTGTTGAATAATTTTTTTAAAGATTCAGTTCTTTTATTAAAACAGTTCAGTTGTTGGGTTGGGGACTTTGCAGTTGTTCGTGTGACCTGATTAGAGTGCACTCAAAGTAGCAAGCTAATAAATTACTCTGCGATACACAAATATATGCTTCTTCACTTGAATATATTCATAATAACTTAACAAAATTGTCAAAAGGGGATAGAAATATTTGTTTGAGGTTGAGTGATATATTCTATATATGGGAAACTTACGGTATAAACGAACGAATCATTTATGAAACTGAGTACGCTCACTCTAAAAAGAGTCGTTCAAAAGAACAAATGACCAAGCACTAATCAAGGATCCTCTAGAAGAAATACACTGGTACAAAAATTGAAAGAGGCAAATATGATGTAAAGGATATTACTAGCAGCAAAATGCTATCTTTAAGCTGAAAAATGAAAAAGATTTTATTTATGTTAAAATTCTTAACCTAAACGATTTACTATTAACTATCCTTATATAATTGATAAATTAGATGGTATGACTTGGCGTCATATTATAGAAAACACGCAACCTCTTTAAATATTAAATGCTACTATGTCTCTCTGAGAAATTGTAATTTGTCCTAGGAAAGAATAAGATTGTAATCTCTACTAATATAATTATTGATTCTCCTAGGAGAGATCATGATCATGATTTCTACTAGGAGAACTCAACAATTCTTCCAGATTTCAATATCTACTGTTATATATCCATTAATATCTCATTAAGACCGAAAGTTAAAAAATATTACAAAATGAAGGAAATTTTTACAAACTATTTTTAAAAATTCCTAAGCACTTCATGCTAAACTTTAAGTGAAATCGAATAATAACTTTTCAAAATACTGGCACATAGATATATCTACGCATCGGCCGGATAGACATAAACAAATCATACACCTAATGGGGAAAATGTATTTTCTTACCAAATGTTTAAACTTTCATTTACAGATATATATAAACTAAATACACCAAATATTAAAAAACCAATTAATATAAGTTTTTTATTTTTCAGGCTTGTGAACGGAACGCAAATTGAACGGCGTTCCATGGAACGTGTGTTCAATTAACGGAACGCTGAACTTATCGGATTTTTTTTTTTTGCACCCTGAACTTTGAACGCTAAAAATAAGGTCTTAGCGATTCCAATTCTTAAACCGTTAGAATCGGATCCGATGCATTTAGAACCAAGACACTGCTTCATTTTTTGTCAGTCTAAAGTACAGTCTAATTTAAACTATTTAAGTCTACATTTTTTTTTGTTCATTCTCATAGGAAAAATTATTTATTTCATTCGCACAGATAATCATTTCCTGTTGCCTTTCATTAATGACGACCAAAAATTAAGATACTAAATGTAAGCACATAGTTAGTAACAGGTTTGTACCGGAAGAAAATGAATAAATCTTAATATTCATGAGGATACGAAGAAGAGAAAAAGTTCATGAGATATTAACAGATAGCAGTTAAAATTGTTTGTATAAGGCCTTTTTTCACTAATAGTACTAGGATATTTATCGAATGCTCGTAAAATGACTTGCACTCGATAGTTTAAATATCAGTTTAGTCTTACATGGTACCTACTCTGGACACTAAACAAGTTTTTGTTCTACTTTTAACACTTAGTCTCCTCCCCCCCAAAAAAAAAAAAAATAGCACCATGAGTTACTCACAAGAGTTGTTTATAAGTGAGGATAATAATGAGGCCACTCCTGGATCAAGCAATTTGAACAGTCAAGAGTTATTGACTTAGTTTTGTTCCAACTCAAGAACTTCAGATAAAGCTGAGCCAAGTATTCCCAATCTGTGGCCCTATGTTAAGGAATATTTTCTTTTTAAGTCAACCAATATTACGGGAAACGTCGGGGAAGGGTAGGCCAACGCTCTGTTTCAATGCCTCCTCTGTATGGGCAAAATGGCATTGGTTAAGGCTCACATATCTTCCAGAGGTAATCTAAGTCGACATATTAACAGGCACCATTCTTCCAGCATGGAACCCTTCAAGAAATTTCTTATTCTTAATAGTAAGAAGAGAAAGAATATAAGGAATGTGGACAAGGAAACCCAACCTTCCGTTCTGTCTTTAATGTCCAGTACAAGCAAAACTCATGGGGTGACACAAATTAGAGTTTGTGGTAGAGACTGGGAAGACCTTCCAATTTGTCGAAGATCCTAGTTTCGTCTATCTAATAAAAACTCTGCAATCTAGAAGGGAAGTTCAATCTCGCTACAAGATCGTAGAAAAAAATGGGGGATGAAGTTTCCCAAGACAAAGATTTGCACTGAACTAGAAGTGGCGGATTATATATTTTCAATTACGTGATGAATTATGGCAAAAAAAGTAAGGCAGTGTAGAATAACGCCATTACAAGTAACCCTAACCCTATAAATACAAAAATTAAAATGTTGAGTTTCTTATATTGTTGTTGTTTTTGTTTCTTTTGGAGAGGGGAGGGGGCTATAGTGACTTTGCCTCCCAGAGGAGACCCCGAATGAAATAACAAGAGACATGTGCTAAGATAATGAGTACCTTCTATTATTTAAATAGTATTTCTTGTTTTTGGTTCTCTTTTATATACAGTGTGCGACAGCAAAACGCGACCTTTTACCTTTTAGTGGATATGTAGGGTTGTGGGAG
>NW_027294873.1:0-609 GCF_016086655.4 Lepeophtheirus salmonis | reverse complement strand
TTTGTCATCATTGCGTTGCTTGAGATGTGAGACTCCTCCGACGTACTATGAGAGTTTATTTCAAGGCTTAGAGCAGTCATACTGTTTACACAAAGCTAGCAAAATGGATACCATATCCCATCAAAAATAGAAATTAAAAGTGCATACTGCTTAGTTTTAATTTTTTGATATTTATTGTAGTTATTCGACTATTTAGTGACGATACCCTCCTTTACTTTTGATCAAATAATGTATATATGATACGCCAAAATGATACCACGCCAAATAGACGCAAACTGAAATGATCTGCTGTGAAAAGAGGCCCGCTCAAAAGATGTACGTCAAAAATAGTGCGCCCAATTGAGTGGGCACGACTACACAAATATTCATGTCCAAGTGGAACTGTATAAGCGGGGAAGGAATACCATATCAAGGTAACCCCTTTAAGTGATTACCAAGAAATAAAGAAAACACTTTTGTTAAACAACGTTGCTCTTTCATGAGAATAAATGAAAATATTCAGGTTGTCTTCCCTCAAATAATGCAAACTCATAAGGGGTTAGAACAACAGTCGGTGGGTATTATTGTTAATACGAAAACAAAGTCTATTTATATGCAAATAAAAATAAG
>NW_027294872.1:0-1998 GCF_016086655.4 Lepeophtheirus salmonis | reverse complement strand
AAATGCCAGTTTTAAGTTAACCTAAGCAAGTCAACTTAAAATCAGTTTTGAAGATTTTTTATTAAGTCATGGGACATGGAAGATTTTTCATAAGACTTCGATCTAAGTTGAATTAAGGGTCATAGTAGATTTATTATTAGAATCCTATCTATTACTATAATTCATTCAATGTCTTAGTAGATTTTGTATTAAAAGACTTAAAATCTCTAAACACCTAAAGTATCATAAGAGCGAAAAACTTTCAAGTCCCAAGAGAGTAAAATCTTAGATATGTATTTCAAAGACAGAAACATTGCCGAGATGCACTTATTGAACAACGCAAGAGAATGATTCAAAATGAAACAAAGAATAGTTGAATAAAAATATTTAAAAAAAAAAAAAACACTAAGTTATTTTCCTTTGAGAACGCCAAAAGAGAAAAAACCATTAAAAAAAAACAACCTAAGAACAAAAAGTCCTTAGGATCTCCGGAGATATTTATATAACAATAAAAAGAGATAATTAAATAAAACTGGGAGTATATTATTGGTTATTTAAAATAGAACATTAAGTTTTTTTTGCAATTTACTTTTATAATACCTTTGGAAATTTTGTCTCTTTTTTTTTAATCAACTGCCAATTTTCAATCGTGAAGTATTTTCAAACTCGATAACATTCAATTTTTCAAAAATGAATCAGTTATCTTGGGGTTATTTTTTCGAAAATATTAAGTTTTTTTGCAATTTACTTTAATAAGGCCATTGGACATTTTTTTTTTTTTTTTTTTTAATATCAAACGCCAATTTTTTGAATCTTTAAAAAGAAATGGCGCAATGTGATACATTTTGTACATAAAATATTTATTTTCTATCAGTACAGAACTGTACTTTCAATTTCGGGAACATTTTATTAAATAAATTTTGTAATATTTGGTTATTTTTCGAGATCATTATTCTCCGTAACTTTTTTGTTTTTGCAAGTAAAAAAAAAAAATTGTGCAGGTTTGTGTTTCTCTTTACATTGCCAAAAATACTTTTTTTTCGCAAAGTTAATACAAAAAAAAAATGTTTTTTTTTTTTTGCAATGTTTTTTATAGTAATAATCATTGCATATTTTAATTTAAAAAATCAAAGGGAACATCAATTTCAACCAAAAATAAACAATAACGCCGTAAAAACCTAATTTATTTATATATTATCAGGGGCGTCCGCAGGATTATATTTTTGGGGGGCTGATTTTTGAATTTTTTTTGAAAAAAAAAAAAAAAAAAAAAAATTTAAAAAAAAAAATTTTTAATTTTTAAAAAAAATTGAAAAAAAATTTTCAAAAAATTAAAATTTTTTTGGAAAAAAAAATTTTGAAAAATAATATAACGTTATTCTTTAAAATATTAAAATTTTAGAAAAAAAAAAAAATCTGTTCTTGTATAAAAAATGAATTTTTTGTCATGTATTTTATGAATAACATAATAAATCTAACGTCTTATAAAAGTAACTTTATTAGTACATTGCTCCTTGAACTGATTTCTTTGCAACGATACAACAGGGTGGACAAGGTAAATCCGGAAAAACCAGGGGCCTAAAATGGGTGTCCAAAATCTGGCTTTTGTAAAGAGCTCTAGGACAATCTTGGCCTTATGAGTATGTATAAGAAATGTATAAGAAATATGGAATGTCAGTGACTTCATTCATCAATGGGATGAATCCTCTCTACCCTGTCATAGGGATTTAGGGGCTGGGCTGTTGAAAACAAAATCCTTTTGTACTAAGAGCTCTAGGACCTCAGGTGTTGAGTCTTGTTGGAATCTTCATTCATTGGGATGAATATGTCCTTGAGAAACATCCTTAGACCTTTGGGCTGGTCCTTTTGGGCCAAAAATAACACTTATAATTAATACAAATTTTTTTTATTTAAAACTAATGAAGCTTAAACATTTTTCTATTCATTAGTGAAAAAAATATAAAAGTTGATCGTCAGAATCAGTTTTTATGAGATGGACCAGTTTGTGGTCGCTAATAA
>NW_027294871.1:0-516 GCF_016086655.4 Lepeophtheirus salmonis | reverse complement strand
TACTTTAACTTGATTATTGAAAATGAAATTTTTTATGAAATGCTGATTATGTAGGATTCATTCGTCTTTGATAATTATCAAAAATAATTCTCTAGCATATTTAATAATAGTAAATAATATTTAACTCTCGTAATTATCAAAATAAACTTGAAACTTCGTAATCGGTTTAATCAGAGCAATAGAAAAAGAGTTACATCACGAGATTTTCAGCGCCCCCTTATGACATATATCAAATGGCCCAAAAAGAACTTAATACAAGGTCCATATTTGTAGGCATGTGACTCAAAATTATTTCACAATAATAGACTTGCAACTAGAACACAAAAGTTATGACCTAATTTTTATATAATTTTTCTTAATATGAGAGATAAGTTAAATCCTGTAAAATGAAATGGTCTAACATAGAAATCATCAAACTTGCATTGCAATCAACTTTAAGATTACTTAAGAAACTCCTTATTAATAGTGACTCAACAACAAAGTTATAAAAGGTACGCCGTTGTGTTTGGGGTTCAC
>NW_027294870.1:0-2105 GCF_016086655.4 Lepeophtheirus salmonis | reverse complement strand
CTATAATATACCCCAGCCCACAGGCTGTATAGGTGAATTACTGGGCTCCGAAGAAAGTAGAATTTATCCGCCGCCGCTTCCCTGAGCATCGATGTACCCTTCTTATATCCCAAAATACAACCCGGCCCAGAGGTTGTACAGGCTGGGCCCGAGTCAGTTTAACCTCCACCACCACCGCACTTCTAAGCACCAAGGAACCCTTCTACCATGCAATAATATACCCCTGCCAGGCCCAAAGGCTGTATAGCTGAAGTACTGGGCCCCAGGCAAGTTGAATTTATCTGCTGCCGCTTCCTTCCCAGAGCATCAGGATACCCTTATAATATCCCAAAATACACCCGGGATCCCAGGTTATATAGGTGAAGTGCTAAGCCCCAAGGCAGTTTTGACTCTACCGCCGCAGCGTTTCTAAGTACAAAGGTATCCTTCTAACATTTATAATATATGCTGGCCCACAGGTTGTGTATTGAAATATGAAAATAAATATAAAGTACTTTGTTCACGAGATTGCAACTTGTAAGTACTCATAGTCCATAGATAATATGATAAATTCAGCTTGCATCAGCTGCTTCTTTTATGGTTTTTTTTTGGGGGAGAAAATGAATTACTACTATAAAAGGAGAACCTTTTACATTTAGAGTAGCATTTGTGCAAGGAAAATATTATAATTATATTTAAATTCTTATACATTTTCAAATCAATTTACACCAGAGATAGGCGAGAATTCTTCTTATTAAATAATGAAGTAAAAGGAAGAAAGAACAGACACATCAACCGTTTTTCCTTTTCTAATCGCTATACTTTCTTTACACAGATCACTCCTTAAATTATAATGGAACGGCTTTTTTACTTGCTACGTCTATATATGCCTTTTATTTTACAAAGTTGTTATAATTATTCTAATATTCTTGAAGAGAGAAAATATAACTTATAAGTATAAAGAAATCACTTGTGCGTGAAATACGAAAAGTAACACTCAAAGATCGACATCGAAGTAATATTCTTCCTAGATAAGGAGTTGGGGTTGTGTTTATTTCCTTCATCTTATAGTTATTTACAGCTAATTTTTATGAATTGTCATTACAGTTACTATCTTTTCTCTTTTTAAATACCGGCGTATAATATTATTTTCATCTATGATCAATGATCATACATGTAAATCCAGTGTGTTTTTTAGATCGCCCGTTAATTTGTAATTGGTAGTATAAAGAGCGAATTTTACTTTCCTTAAAAGTTGTCATTATTATTTAATTCTTCAGTAGTGAACATCCTTTTCTAAATATATTCAAAACCTGATTGAACGTTCGTGTGTGCTCATAAAAGACAGAGCGTAACCCTGAGGATTTGTTGCGGAGTTATAATTGTAAGTCCTTTGTTGAGCTCAGAACATAATTGAGGATCAAGATCGGAGTAATTCTAGTAAATGGCCTATTTTATATTCTTTTGCCCTTCCTCTCTTATCACAATTGATTGACGCTGATCTAATGAAACGTCGTGAGCATTATTCTTTCTCTCCTCCAAAACATTCTACAAATTGTCAGGGTTACCATGTTGATTTTTGGTTTCTTTTTTTTAACATGCCCGTTCCACACAGGATTAACACCTTTGTCTATGATAATATTAAAGTCTACATGGTACCCCTAGCTAGAAATAGGACGGGTCTTGGATTCGGATCCGATGTATGCGGATAAACTTGTTAATGATATGACCCGAACTGGCTTCCCGTACTCTAACTCTTAAACGTAATGAAAAGATCTGAGGGATTTCTCGGATATTAAAAAGCTTATAGTAATACTTAATTCTAGTTATTAAAAAATACTATATCTAAAATACTCTCCATTTATCTTGATTAGTGCTTAAAGCATAAATATTTGCATCATTTGGTTATTCCACACGGCGTTATCTAGCTCACCCACACAAAAATGTACACTGAATTTTGTTGTCAACTGTTGATTTTACTTCTTCTTTTCCTCTAATCAGTGTTCTTAACGTTGATTGATTGAATACAAATTAGTTCTTATTAAGATGTGATTAATTATAAAATATTACATAGGGGAACACCAAATTTTTCCCAATGAAATATTTGAAATTATAGTAACTCGAGA
>NW_027294869.1:0-333 GCF_016086655.4 Lepeophtheirus salmonis | reverse complement strand
CCAGCAAATTTCTACAAGTGCAGAGCTTTTTTTGAATTTAACGAAAACTATTAACTGCGTCACTACTGAGTGACGTCATATAAAAAGGGACCTCCGAGGACCGATTATTATCTTTTTTTTTTTTTTTTTTTTTTTTGCAAAAAATTAATTTTGTAATTATATGGACAGACATTGGGTGGAGAATAACTGTTCAACTTCAATTTTGGGAGCTCAGTATAAAAAATAACTCAAACTGTTAAGCTTCTTTTGTAAAATAAGGTAAATATGAATGTTTTGATTAGGTTTTAAATTTCTAGAGTAAATAATTAATTCCTGATATCTAAATGAATAATT
>NW_027294868.1:0-446 GCF_016086655.4 Lepeophtheirus salmonis | reverse complement strand
TTGTCCATTAATTTGTCCTTCATAAAACCGTATTGCATCGGATGTATTATTGACTTTAAAACTTTGCTGAGTCGGTTGGCTAAAACGTATGAAAAATTTGTGTATAGACAGTTTTGGATTGTGAGAGGTAGTAAATATTTTAAGTATCTTGATCCTTATTTGGCTTCGGGATAAGAACAAGGCGCCCGTTCGAAGCAAATTCAGGAAAACAGCCTAGGGAAATCACTTTTTTATAAAATTGGAGTAAAATAGGAACTGAAGGATTAGCAAAGTGTTACTTTTATCCCACTTGGATGAAAGAGATTTTCGTATAAATCTTTCAAAATCATTAAAAATACTTTCTGCAAAATGAAAGTGTTCCTTATTCAGTGTTTTTTATACTCCAGAGCCTTCATTGAGCGACTGTTGAGAATTTCAAACACTTTATCATGAAAAAGAATAAATTC
>NW_027294867.1:0-1150 GCF_016086655.4 Lepeophtheirus salmonis | reverse complement strand
TGTTTAAGATATCTTTGTGATTTTGGAGCTGTGAAAGAAAACTCCTGATTCAACTTTTTGCAACTTTAATTAGGGGTTTATTGCAAGATAGTAAAAGTTGTTTCAGTTTTCCCTAGTAGTTTTCAAATGTAAAGGAGCTACAAGCATCAAGACATCCAAAGTTAACGGCTGCATAAGGTAAAAGTTGCATGCTGTGTACATTATACAACATAAATTCCCTTCTATACATGTCCTTCTCTTTAGTAGTCCTTGACTTAGTATTACTTTTGCATTTCCTGGCTCTTCCTGTAGAGAGGTTTTCGTGATTTAAAATAAGAGATCAGGTCCTCTTTTATTATTCCAAGAGTTTGTGTTCATTCATGGATCGCTTTTTTAAAATAAAAAAAAGATATACTGTATTTTCCTTCCAAATTTTTTCATTAGTTATCATAAATTGATAATTGCCAATATTATTATAACAAGATTATACAGCACCTTGGCATTTTCACATTGCCAAATATGTTGTATTTTCAAGAGTGTCATAAAGGGGTGCAGGTTTGATTATATTTAAATTATATGGACAGAAAACAACAAAATCTTCATTCAAGGAGATTTTACAATAGAAATTTACCTATTGTATAATTATAGTTAATAGTAGATCGTTTTAGTTTAAATTTTTAACATAAACAAGCTAAATATAAATATCTTTAAGATAGTGTGTTTGTGTTAGTCTTTTTTAAAATAATATATATCAATAAATATACATCTTTACAATAAAATATATTTTCTTTAAAATAATTTTTTTTTCTAAAATTAATAATATTAATATCTATATCTATATAATATCATATTTAGTATGTTTCTTTGAAGGATTGATTCTAAAATATTCATCATTACAAGTTTTTTTTAAGTTTTTTTATTTAAATGATGAAACGTTCACATAACAGTATTTGGTAATTATTTTGAATCAATGATTAGCCAAAGATACATTTAAAAAACTAATTAACAACATTGCATTTATTGCATACATATGCCAGAAAATTTAAGACTTTGTATAGGTCCAACTCCATTTCGCCTATGATTTAAAGTATAACATTATTTTATTAAGTATTATTACACAAACTATAATGGAAAATATTGTATTTAGTGTTCCAAAAATGTTTTATATGTA
>NW_027294866.1:0-399 GCF_016086655.4 Lepeophtheirus salmonis | reverse complement strand
AAAAACAATCTGTTTCGAAAAATACTTTCGAATAAATAATTTTTTTAAATGCTCAGAAATGATGAAGCCAAATTTTAGAATATGTCAAGATAATACTTTTTTGTAATTTAAAGGTATGGTTATTTAATGGTGAACTGTCAAGATTATGAGATTCAAGTTCTTTAATAGTGTTTTGTATCACTGTAACTTTGGTCTTGAGACTGCTTGAATTTTGAGTCACAAGAGACATTTTTCAGTTTCTATACAGATATCCAATACACTTTTTATCGATAAAGGAGATCTCCATTGCATTTTCTCGCAATTAAAGAATTGTGATTGTTACTAAGATCAAAAATACGTTGGAATTAATTGTTGGAATGTTGCGCAGGCGTTGAATTATCTTTTAAATTATCAAACTTA
>NW_027294865.1:0-1239 GCF_016086655.4 Lepeophtheirus salmonis | reverse complement strand
TTCCCTGAAGATTTTGGAAATTTGACTCAGTTCTATTTTTGCCTCCTCGGACACTAGAGTTTCCCATTATTTTGGAGTTATTTGTTTCAAATTTGCTTTATAATAATATGTATATATAAAATATTTTAGACAAGAAAAAATTATTTACGTATAGTTACTTATTGAAACTTACTAATACTACGTACAATAAATAAATGAGCAACGTCATAGAAAATCGACATTCTGCTAAAAAATATTATGACAAATATTGACCATACTATTTCATCAGGCTTACGGTGCTCGATGCGCTACTTGGCTTAATGATTTAGGGTATACTATTGTCTTAAAAAGTGAAGGGGGAATGAATGGATGATTTTATGCTAGTTTGTAGAACTAGCATAATCAAAATAGTTATATATCAATATGCATGTAAAAGATTCCATCATTAATAGGTATTCTGAGTACTGACACAGGATATTAATATGATATTTAAGCACTTACATGTTATCTCATTCTTATTCATAATAATGTACATATATGGACTACTTTTGTATATTGATGCTAATCGATTATAGCTTTTGATCACAGAGTGGGAACCCAAAACTTGCAGTATCATGATTATAATAAGAAAAACGTGATATTTATGGAACCAAGAAAGGACAACTCAAAGACAATTTGTGATATATTTATATAAAACTATATTTGTTAAATTTTTCATTAATTTTATCTTCCTTCACATGCAGTTATCATGGCAGCTTGGCTCAAATACAAATTTGGATGTGCGGTTCGTCAGACAATTTTCTCCAAGACGTTTCTAACTACAAAGTCCAGGAGGTTGAGTTCAGGGCCGAAAGAGGGACATATGGATGCAGGAAAGAAGTCAGCCATAAAGTAGAGTCCGGATGGAGATGTCAACGGTCTTTGCAGTTTTCTATCCGGCACAGAAGGAATTTAAAAGTTTTTTTAATAAGTAAAATTCCTTGTACTCGTGATATTGTTGTAAGAAAAAAATATATATGTGACGTCATACTATGCTGTAATGGTCAGCTGATATCTTAGCTGAATCATTCGTGTATCTATTTGTCTCTGTGTTTATATTTTTCTATGGATGAGGAATTTAAAATCATTCTAAGCCTGAATTCAACTTTATTCATATGTACAAATGAATTATGTCTTTGCAATAGCACTGCACTCTAAAGACTAAAATACTCATCAGTCACAATTTTAAGGATTATTTAATTTTATCAACGAATGTTAATT